>NW_027308823.1:0-50000 GCF_047496885.1 Scyliorhinus torazame
CGCCCTCACTCCCGCCCCGCCCTCACTCCCCCCCGCCCTCACTCCCCCCCGCCCTCACTCCCGCCCCGCCCTCACTCCCGCCCCGCCCTCACTCCCGCCCCCGCCCTCACTCCCGCCCCGCCCCTCACTCCCCCCCCGCCCTCACTCCCCCCCCGCCCTCACTCCCCCCCCGCCCTCACTCCCCCCACGCCCCTCACTCCCCCCCGCCCTCACTCCCCCCCGCCCTCACTCCCCCCCGCCCTCACTACCCCCCGCCCTCACTCCGCCCTGCCCTCACTCCGCCCCTGCCCTCACTCCGCCCTGCCCTCACTCCCCCACGCCCTCACTCCCCCCCGCCCTCACTCCCCCCCCGCCCTCACTCCCCCCACGCCCTCACTCCCCCCCGCCCTCACTCCCCCCCGCCCTCACTCCCCCCCGCCCTCACTACCCCCCCGCCCTCACTCCGCCCTGCCCTCACTCCGCCCTGCCCTCACTCCGCCCCTGCCCTCACTCCCCCACGCCCTCACTCCCCCCCCGCCCTCACTCCCCCCCGCCCTCACTCCCCCCCGCCCTCACTCCGCCCTGCCCTCACTCCCCCACGCCCTCACTCCCCCCACGCCCTCACTCCCCCCCCGCCCTCACTCCCCCCCCCGCCCTCACTCCCCCCGCCCTCACTCCCCCCCACGCCTCACTCCCCCCACGCCTCACTCCCCCCACGCCCTCACTCCCCCCCCCGCCCTCACTCCGCCCTGCCCTCACTCCGCCCTGCCCTCACTCCCCCACGCCCTCACTCCGCCCTGCCCCTCACTCCCCCCCGCCCTCACTCCCCCCCGCCCTCACTCCCCCCGCCCTCACTCCGCCCGCCCTCACTCCGCCCCACCCTCACTCCCCCCCGCCGCTCACTCCCCCCCGCCCTCACTCCGCCCGCCCTCACTCCCCCCCGCCCTCACTCCGCCCGCCCTCACTCCCCCCCGCCCTCACTCCCCCCCACCCTCACTCCCCCCGCCCTCACTCCCCCCCGCCCTCACTCCGCCCCCTGCCCTCACTCCCCCCCGCCCTCACTCCCCCCGCCCTCACTCCCCCCCGCCCTCACTCCGCCCGCCCTCACTCCGCCCCACCCTCACTCCCCCCGCCCTCACTCCCCCCCGCCCTCACTCCGCCCCGCCCTCACTCCCCCCCGCCCTCACTCCGCCCGCCCTCACTCCCCCCCGCCCTCACTCCCCCCCACCCTCACTCCCCCCCGCCCTCACTCCCCCCCGCCCTCACTCCGCCCTGCCCTCACTCCCCCCGCCCTCACTCCCCCCCGCCCTCACTCCCCCCGCCCTCACTCCGCCCCCGCCCTCACTCCCCCCCGCCCTCACTCCCCCCCGCCCTCACTCCGCCCGCCCTCACTCCCCCCCGCCCTCACTCCGCCCTGCCCTCACTCCCCCCCTGCCCTCACTCCCCCTGCCCTCACTCCCCCCGCCCTCACTCCGCCCCGCCCTCACTCCCCCCCGCCCTCACTCCCCCCCGCCCTCACTCCGCCCGCCCTCACTCCCCCCCGCCCTCACTCCGCCCTGCCCTCACTCCCCCCCTGCCCTCACTCCCCCTGCCCTCACTCCCCCCGCCCTCACTCCGCCCTGCCAACCCTTCGCAGGGTTAAAGTGATAGAAGCAGCGATTGGTGCACTGCGCGTTAAGCTTGCAGAGACACCACATGAAGACGATGGACCGAATGGCTTCCCTCTGTGCTGCCATCCGCTCTGTATCTGGTCAGCTGCGGTTGGGCAGCACTAACTGAACAACCCTGAGTGCGCTAACAGCTGCCGTAACAGCCAATTTAAGATCATCGCTCGAGGACGTGGCTAACCTACCCCTTGCGGAATTTGTTTGAATTACCCGGGAAGGCGGGGAGCCTCCGAGGCAACGCCTCGACCAATCAGAGGTTGCGTGACAAAGCGACCGGCCCCCTTTTCCGCTGCAGTGTAAATTGTTGTGGGTGTTTGAAATTTGGTGTTCTCCTGTTTGTCCGCAGCAGCGGAGGGTGAGTGAAATCCTCCGGCCACAGGTCACTCCTGTCGGTGACAGACGGAGATTCTGCGATTCGCGGGTCCGAAGGGGGGGGGGGCGGAATCGACCGGCGACGTCCAGCGTGGTCCTGATTGGGCAGCTGCAGGTCCAGTGGAAGTTCTGGTGATGCACAGCAGAGGGCGGCGGTGAGCTGGAGCTCAGGCACTCGGACAGAGCAGCAGATGGAGCTCGGAGCTCTCGTCATTCACCCTGACCAGATTTAACTACCTTTAATCGCCCGGTCCGAGTGGAGGCCATTCAGCCCATCCTGTCTTGTGCTGAATCCCGGAATTGACGCCGCGTCGCGACTCTCCGTCACCTCGACAGAGGCGCCAATGCGTCCCGCCCGGACTGTGAACGCCGTTTGCGTGTCGTGAGCGGGCCTGGCCCGGTATCCTCCGGGGCCTCCGCGTCTCGGCCCCTCCGATGGGCCGAGTCACCGACCCCGCGGTTCAGTGACGGGGTCGGGAGAGGGCCCAACATCGCCAGAGTTTGCGGACAGCTGTGCCCCTGTCCGGGGGTTCTGCCAGGCCCGGGGGCGGGGGGGGGGGGGGGGGGTGGGGGGGGGGGGGTTAGCGGGGGGCAGTGGCCAGGAGGTGGGCTGTGGGGTCGGGGGGGACGGGCACGGAACACCATTGCTGCGGCCGGGGGGGGGGGGGGGGCAGCTGCGCACGCCGCCGACTGTCCGCTGTGACCTTAGGGCCACGGGTCGGATAGGTGACCCCCCCCCAGGCCACCCCCACTGGGTGCCCTCTGACCCCAGCCGGCCCATCAGCTGTACGGGCGCGCTCCAGCACAACCAGTGGCTGGGATGAGTGTGTGTGGGGAGTGCAGTGTGTGTGTGCGGCTGGGATGAGTGTGTGTGGGGAGTGTAATGTGTGTGTGCGGCTGGGATGAGTGTGTGTGGGGAGTGTAATGTGTGTGTGTGGCTGGGATGAGTGTGTGTGGGGAGTGTAATGTGTGTGCGACTGGGATGAGTGTGTGTGGGGAGTGTAATGTGTGTGTGCGGCTGGGATGAGTGTGTGTGGGGAGTGTAATGTGTGTGTGTGGCTGGGATGAGTGTGTGTGGGGAGTGTAATGTGTGTGCGACTGGGATGAGTGTGTGCGGGGAGTGTAATATGTGTGTGAGGCTGGGATGAGTGTGTGCGGGGAGTGTAATGTGTGTGTGCGGCTGGGGTGAGTGTGTGTGGGGAGTGTAATGTGTGTGTGCGGCTGGGATGAGTGTGTGTGGGGAGTGTAATGTGTGTGTGCGGCTGGGATGAGTGTGTGTGGGGAGTGTAATGTGTGTGTGCGGCTGGGATGAGTGTGTGTGGGGAGTGTAATGTGTGTGTGCGGCTGGGATGAGTGTGTGTGGGGAGTGTAATGTGTGTGTGCGGCTGGGATGAGTGTGTGTGGGGAGTGTAATGTGTGTGTGCGGCTGGGATGAGTGTGTGTGGGGAGTGTGTGTGCGGCTGGGATGAGTGTGAGTGGGGAGTGTGTGTGCGGCTGGGATGAGTGTGTGTGGGGAGTGTAATGTGTGTGTGCGGCTGGGATGAGTGTGAGTGGGGAGTGTGTGTGCGGCTGGGATGAGTGTGTGTGGGGAGTGTAATGTGTGTGTGCGGCTGGGATGAGTGTGAGTGGAGAGTGTAATGTGTGTGTGCGGCTGGGATGAGTGTGTGTGGGGAGTGTAATGTGTGTGTGCGGCTGGGATGAGTGTGTGTGGGGAGTGTAATGTCTGTGTGCGGCTGGGATGAGTGTGTGCGGGGAGTGTAATGTCTGTGTGCGGCTGGGATGAGTGTGTGCGGGGAGTGTAATGTATGTGTGAGGCTGGGATGAGTGTGTGCGGGGAGTGTAATGTGTGTGTGGCTGGGATGAGTGTGTGTGGGGAGTGTAATGTGTGTGTGCGGCTGGGATGAGTGTGTGTGGGGAGTGTAATGTGTGTGTGGCTGGGATGAGTGTGTGTGGGGAGTGTAATGTGTGTGTGCGGCTGGGATGAGTGTGTGTGGGAGGGTAATGTGTGTGTGCGGCAGGGGTGAGTGTGTGTGTGGGGAGTGTAATGTGTGTGTGGCTGGGATGAGTGTGTGTGGGGAGTGTAATGTGTGTGTGTGGCTGGGATGAGTGTGTGTGGGGAGTATAATGTGTGTGTGCGGCTGGGATGAGTGTGTGTGGGGAGTGTAATGTGTGTGTGCGGCTGGGATGAGTGTGTGTGGGGAGTATAATGTGTGTGTGCGGCTGGGATGAGTGTGTGTGGGGAGTGTAATGTGTGTGTGGCTGGGATGAGTGTGTGTGGGGAGTGTAATGTGTGTGTGCGGCTGGGATGAGTGTGTGTGGGAGGGTAATGTGTGTGTGCGGCAGGGGTGA
Source organism: Scyliorhinus torazame (assembly GCF_047496885.1). Taxonomy (NCBI): domain Eukaryota; kingdom Metazoa; phylum Chordata; class Chondrichthyes; order Carcharhiniformes; family Scyliorhinidae; genus Scyliorhinus; species Scyliorhinus torazame. The sequence goes on from NW_027308823.1 coordinate 4,368, forward strand.
GTGTGTGTGTGGGGAGTGTAATGTGTGTGTGGCTGGGATGAGTGTGTGTGGGGAGTGTAATGTGTGTGTGCGGCTGGGATGAGTGTGTGTGGGGAGTGTAATGTGTGTGTGCGGCTGGGATGAGTGTGTGTGGGGAGTATAATGTGTGTGTGCGGCTGGGATGAGTGTGTGTGGGGAGTGTAATGTGTGTGTGGCTGGGATGAGTGTGTGTGGGGAGTGTAATGTGTGTGTGCGGCTGGGATGAGTGTGTGTGGGGAGTGTAATGTGTGTGTGCGACTGGGATGAGTGTGTGTGGGGAGTGTAATGTGTGTGTGCGGCTGGTATGAGTGTGTGTGGGGAGTGTAATGTGTGTGTGCGGCTGGGATGAGTGTGTGTGGGGAGTGTAATGTGTGTGTGCGGCTGGGATGAGTGTGTGTGGGGAGAATAATGTGTGTGTGCGGCTGGGATGAGTGTGTGTGGGGAGTGTAATGTGTGTGTGGCTGGGATGAGTGTGTGTGGGGAGTGTAATGTGTGTGTGCGGCTGGGATGAGTGTGTGTGGGAGGGTAATGTGTGTGTGCGGCAGGGGTGAGTGTGTGTGTGGGGAGTGTAATGTGTGTGTGGCTGGGATGAGTGTGTGTGGGGAGTGTAATGTGTGTGTGCGGCTGGGATGAGTGTGTGTGGGGAGTGTAATGTGTGTGTGCGGCTGGGATGAGTGTGTGTGGGGAGTTTAATGTGTGTGTGCGGCTGGGATGAGTGTGTGTGGGGAGTGTAATGTGTGTGTGCGGCTGGGATGAGTGTGTGTGGGGAGTGTAATGTGTGTGTGCGGCTGGGATGAGTGTGTGTGGGGAGTGTAATGTGTGTGTGCGGCTGGGATGAGTGTTTGTGGGGAGTGTAATCTGGGTGTGCGGCTGGGATGAGTGTGTGTGGGACCCGTACCCCAGTGAGAGTCAGTGTGTGTGGGACCCGTACCCCAGTGAGAGTCAGTGTGTGTGGGACCCGTACCCCAGTGAGAGTCAGTGTGTGTGGGACCCGTACCCCAGTGAGAGTCAGTGTGTGTGGGACCCGTGCCCCAGTGAGAGTCAGTGTGTGTGGGACCCGTACCCCAGTGAGAGTCAGTGTGTGTGGGACCCGTACCCCAGTGAGAGTCAGTGTGTGTGGGACCCGTGCCCCAGTGAGAGTCAGTGTGTGTGGGACCCGTACCCCAGTGAGAGTCAGTGTGTGTGGAACCCGTACCCCAGTGAGAGTCAGTGTGTGTGGGACCCGTACCCAAGTGAGAGTCAGTGTGTGTGGGACCCGTACCGCAGTAAGTGTCAGTGTGTGTGGGACCCGTACCCCAGTGAGAGTCAGTGTGTGTGGGACCCGTACCGCAGTAAGTGTCAGTGTGTGTGGAACCCGTACCCCAGTGAGAGTCAGTGTGTGTGGGACCCGTACCCCAGTGAGAGTCAGTGTGTGTGGAACCCGTACCCCAGTGAGAGTCAGTGTGTGTGGGACCCGTACCCAAGTGAGAGTCAGTGTGTGTGGGACCCGTACCGCAGTAAGTGTCAGTGTGTGTGGGACCCGTACCCCAGTGAGAGTCAGTGTGTGTGGGACCCGTACCCCAGTGAGAGTCAGTGTGTGTGGGACCCGTACCCCAGTGAGTGTCAGTGTGTGTCGGACCCGTACCCCAGTGAGAGTCAGTGTGTGTGGGACCCGTACCCCAGTGAGAGTAAGTGTGTGTGGGACCCGTACCCAAGTGAGACTCAGTGTGTGTGGGACCCGTACCCCAGTGAGAGTCAGTGTGTGGGGGACCCGTACCCCAGTGAGAGTTAGTGTGTGTAACCCATGCCCCAGTGAGAGTCACGTGTGTGTGGGACCCGTACCCCAGTGAGAGTCAATGTGTGTGGGACCCGTACCCCAGTGACAGTCAGTGAGTGTGGGACCCGTACCCCAGTGAGAGTCAGTGTGTGTGGGACGCGTACCCCAGTGAGAGTCAATGTGTGTGGGACGTGTACCGCAGTGAGAGTCAGTGTGTGTGGGACCCGTACCCCAGTGAGAGTCAGTGTGTGTGGGACGCGTACCCCAGTGAGAGTCAATGTGTGTGGGACCCGTGCCCCAGTGAGAGTCAGTGTGTGTGGGACCCGTACCCCAGCGAGAGTCAGTGTGTGTGGGACGCGTACCCCAGTGAGAGTCAGTGTGTGTGGGACCCGTACCCCAGTGAGAGTCAGTGTGTGTGGGACCCGTACCCCAGTGAGAGTCAGTGTGTGTGGGACCCGTACCCCAGTGAGAGTCAGTGTGTGTGTGACTCGTACCCCAGTGAGAGTCAGTGTGTGTGGGACCCGTACCCCAGTGAGAGTCAGTGTGTGTGGGACCCGTACCCCAGTGAGAGTCAGTGTGTGTGGGACCCGTACCCCAGTGAGAGTCAGTGTGTGTGGGACCCGTACCCCAGTGACAGTCAGTGTGTGTGGGACCCGTACCCCAGTGAGAGTCAGTGTGTGTGGGACCCGTACCCCAGTGAGAGTCAATGTGTGTGGGACCCGTGCCCCAGTGAGAGTCAGTGTGTGTGGGACCCGTACCTCAGCGAGAGTCAGTGTGTGTGGGACGCGTACCCCAGTGAGAGTCAGTGTGTGTGGGACCCGTACCCCAGTGAGAGTCAATGTGTGTGGGACCCGTACCCCAGTGAGAGTCAGTGTGTGTGGCACCCGTACCCCAGTGAGAGTCAGTGTGTGTGGGACCCGTACCCCAGCGAGAGTCAGTGTGTGTGGGACCCGTACCCCAGTGAGGGTCAGTGTGTGTGGGACCCGTAACCCAGTGAGAGTCAGTGTGTGTGGGACCCGTACCCCAGTGAGAGTCAGCGTGTGTGGAACCCGTACCCCAGTGAGAGTCAGTGTGTGTGGAACCCGTACCCCAGTGAGAGTCAGTGTGTGTGGGACCCGTACCCCTGTGAGAGTCAGTGTGTGTGGGACCCGTAACCCAGTGAGAGTCAGTGTGTGTGGGACCCGTACCCCTGTGAGAGTCAGTGTGTGTGGGACCCGTCCCCCAGTGAGAGTGAGTGTGTGAGGGACCCGAACCCCAGTGAGAGTCAGTGTGTGTGGGACCCGTACCCCAGTGAGAGTCAGTGTGTGTGGGACCCGTACCCTAGTGAGAGTCAGTGTGTGTGGGACCCGTACCCCAGTTAGAGTCAGTGTGTGTGGGACCCTTACCCCAGTGAGAGTCAGTGTGTGTGGGACCCGTACCCCAGTGAGAGTCAGTGTGTGTGGAACCCGTACCCCAGTGAGAGTCAGTGTGTGTGGGACCCGTACCCCAGTGAGAGTCAGTGTGTGTGGGTCCCGTACCGCAGTAAGTGTCAGTGTGTGTGGGACCCGTACCCCAGTGAGAGTCAGTGTGTGTGGGACCCGTACCGCAGTGAGAGTCAATGTGTGTGGGACCCGTACCCCAGTGAGAGTCAATGTGTGTGGGACCCGTACCCCAGTGAGAGTCAGTGTGTGTGGGACCCGTACCCCAGTGAGAGTCAGTGTGTGTGGGACCCGTACCCCAGTGAGAGTCAATGTGTGTGGGACCCGTACCCCAGTGAGAGTCAGTGTGTGTGGGACCCCTACCCCAGTGAGAGTCAGTGTGTGAGGGACCCGTACCCCAGTGAGAGTCAGTGTGTGTGGGACCCGTACCCCAGTGAGAGTCAGTGTGTGTGGGACCCGTACCCCAGTGAGAGTCAGTGTGTGGAACCCATACCCCAGTGAGAGTCAGTGTGTGTGGGACCCGTACCCCAGTGAGAGTCAATGTGTGTGGGACCCGTACACCAGTGAGAGTCAGTGTGTGTGGGTCCCGTACCCCAGTGAGAGTCAATGTGTGTGGGAGCCGTACCCCAGTGAGAGTCAGTGTGTGTGGGACCCGTACCCCAGTGAGAGTCCGTGTGTGTGGAACCTGTACCCCAGTGAGAGTCAGTGTGTGTGGAACCCGTACCCCAGTGAGAGTCAGTGTGTGTGGGACCCATACCCCTGTGAGAGTCAGTGTGTGTGGGACCCGTACCCCAGTGAGAGTGAGTGTGTGAGGGACCCGTACCCCAGTGAGAGTCAGTGTGTGTGGGACCCGTACCCCAGTGAGAGTCAGTGTGTGTGGGACCCGTACCACAGTGAGAGTCAGTGTGTGTGGGACCCGTACCCCAGTGAGAGTCAGTGTGTGTGGGACCCGTACCCCAGTGAGAGTCAGTGTGTGTGGAACCCGTACCCCAGTGAGAGTCAGTGTGTGTGGGACCCGTACCCCAGTGAGAGTCAGTGTGTGTGGGACCCGTACCCCAGTGAGAGTCAGTGTGTGTGGGACCCGTACCCCAGTGAAAGTCAGTGTGTGTGGAACCCGTACCCCAGTGAGAGTCAGTGTGTGTGGGACCCGTACCCCAGTGAGAGTCAGTGTGTGTGGGACCCGTACCGCAGTAAGTGTCAGTGTGTGTGGGACCCGTACCCCAGTGAGAGTCAGTGTGTGTGGGACCCGTACCGCAGTAAGTGTCAGTGTGTGTGTTGACCCGTACCCCAGTGAGAGTCAGTGTGTGTGGGACCCGTACCCCAGTGAGTGTCAGTGTGTGTGGGACCCGTACCCCAGTGAGAGTCAGTCTGTGTGGGACCCGTACTCCAGTGAGAGTCAGTGTGTGTGGGACCCGTACCCCAGTGAGAGTCAGTGTGTGTGGGACCCGTACCCAAGTGAGAGTCAGTGAGTGTGGGACCCGTACCCCAGTGAGAGTCAGTGTGTGGGGGACCCGTACCCCAGTGAGAGTCAGTGTGTGTGGAACCCGTACCCCAGTGAGAGTCAGTGTGTGTAACCCATGCCCCAGTGAGAGTCACGTGTGTGTGGGACCCGTACCCCAGTGAGAGTCAGTGTGTGTGGTACCTGTACCCAAGTGAGAGTCAGTGTGTGTGGGACCCGTATCCCAGTGAGAGTCAGTGTGTGTGGGACCCGTACCCCAGTTAGAGTTAGTGTGTGTGGGACCCGTACCCCAGTGAGAGTCAGTGTGTGTGGGACCCGTACCCCAGTGAGAGTCAATGTGTGTGGGACCCGTACCCCAGTGAGAGTCAGTGTGTGTGGGACGCGTACCCCAGTGAGAGTCAGTGTGTGTGGGATCCGTACCCCAGTGAGAGTCAATGTGTGTGGGACCCGTGCCCCAGTGAGAGTCAGTGTGTGTGGGACCCGTACCCCAGCGAGAGTCAGTGTGTGTGGGACCCGTACCCCAGTGAGAGTCAGTGTGTGTGGGACCCGTACCCCAGTGAGAATCAGTGTGTGTGGAACCCGTACCCCAGTGAGAGTCAGTGTGTGTGGGACCCGTACCACTGTGAGAGTCAGTGTGTGTGGGACCCGTACCCCAGTGAGAGTCAGTGTGTGAGGGACCCGTACCCCAGTGAGAGTCAGTGTGTGTGGGACCCGTACCCCAGTGAGAGTCAGTGTGTGTGGGACCCGTACCCCAGTGAGAGTCAGTGTGTGTGGGACCCGTACCCCAGTGAGAGTCAGTGTGTGTGGGACCCTTACCCCAGTGAGGGTCAGTGTGTGTGGGACCCGTACCCCGGTAAGAGTCAGTGTGTGTGGGACCCGTACCCCAGTGAGGGTCAGTGTGTGGAACCCATACCCCAGTGAGAGTCAGTGTGTGTGGGACCCGTACCCCAGTGAGAGTCAATGTGTGTGGGACCCGTACCCCAGTGAGAGTCAGTGTGTGTGGGACCCGTACCCCAGTGAGAGTCAGTGTGTGTGGGAACCGTACCCCAGTGAGAGTCAGTGTGTGTGGGACCCGTACCCCAGTGAGAGTCAGTGTGTGTGGGACCCGTACCCCAGTGAGAGTCAATGTGTGTGGGACCCATACCCCAGTGAGAGTCAATGTGTTGGGGACCCGTACCCCAGTGAGAGTCAGTGTGTGTGGGACCCGTACCCCAGTGAGAGTCAGTGTGTGTGGGCCCGTACCCCAGTGAGACTCAGTGTGTGTGGGACCCGTACCCCAGTGAGAGTCAGTGTGTGTGGGACCCGTACCCCAGTGAGAGTCAGTGTGTGTGGGACCCGTACCCCAGTGAGAGTCAGTGTGTGTGGGACCCGTACCCCAGTGAGAGTCAGTGTATGTGGGACCCGTACCCCAGTGAGAGTCAGTGTGTGTGGGACCCGTACCCCAGTGAGGGTCAGTGTGTGGAACCCATACCCCAGTGAGAGTCAGTGTGTGTGGGACCCGTACCCCAGTGACAGTCAATGTGTGTGGGACCCGTACACCAGTGAGAGTCAGTGTGTGTGGGTCCCGTACCCCAGTGAGAGTCAATGTGTGTGGGAGCCGTACCCCAGTGAGAGTCAGTGTGTGTGGGACCCGTACCCCAGTGAGAGTCGGTGTGTGTGGGTCCCAATATCCGATTGAGAGTCCGTGTGTGTGGAACCTGTACCCCAGTGAGAGTCAGTGTGTGTGGAACCCATACCCCAGTGAGAGTCAGTGTGTGTGGGACCCGTACCCCAGTGAGAGTCAATGTGTGTGGGAACCGTACCCCAGTGAGAGTCAGTGTGTGTGGGACACGTACCCCAGTGAGAGTCAGTGTGTGTGGGACCCGTACCCCAGTGAGAGTCAGTGTGTGTGGGACACGTACCCCAGTGAGAGTCAGTGTGTGTGGGACCCGTACCCCAGTGAGAGTCAGTGTGTGTGGGACCCGTACTCCAGTGAGAGTCAGTGTGTGTGGGACCCGTACCCCAGTGAGAGTCAGTGTGTGTGGGACCCGTACCCCAGTGAGAGTCAATGTGTGTGGGACATGTACCCCAGTGAGAGTCAATGTGTGTGGGACCCGTACCCCAGTGAGAGTCAGTGTGTGTGGGACCCGTACCCCAGTGAGAGTCAATGTGTGTGGGACCCGTACCCCAGTGAGAGTCAGTGTGTGTGGGACCCATACCCCAGTGAGAGTCAATGTGTGTGGGACCCGTACCCCAGTGAGAGTCAGTCTGTGTGGGACCCGTACTCCAGTGAGAGTCAGTGTGTGTGGGACCCGTACCCCAGTGAGAGTCAGTGTGTGTGGGACCCGTACACCAGTGAGAGTCAGTGTGTGTGGGACCCGTACCCCAGTGAGAGTCAGTGTGTGTGGGACCCGTACCCAAGTGAGAGTCAGTGAGTGTGGGACCCGTACCCCAGTGAGAGTCAGTGTGTGTGGGACCCGTACTCCAGTGAGAGTCAGTGTGTGTAACCCATGCCCCAGTGAGAGTCACGTGTGTGTGGGACCCGTACCCCAGTGAGAGTCAGTGTGTGTAACCCATGCCCCAGTGAGAGTCACGTGTGTGTGGGACCCGTACCCCAGTGAGAGTCAATGTGTGTGGGACCCGTACCACTGTGAGAGTCAGTGTGTGTGGGACCCGTACCCCAGTGAGAGTCAGTGTGTGAGGGACCCGTACCCCAGTGAGAGTCAGTGTGTGTGGGACCCGTACCCCAGTGAGAGTCAGTGTGTGTGGGACCCGTACCCCAGTGAGAGTCAGTGTGTGTGGGACCCTTACCCCAGTGAGAGTCAGTGTGTGTGGGACCCGTACCCCGGTGAGAGTCGGTGTGTGTGGGACCCGTAACCCAGTGAGAGTCAGTGTGTGTGGGACCCGTACCCCAGTGAGAGTCGGTGTGTGTGGGACCGGTAACCCAGTGAGAGTCAGTGTGTGTGGAACCCGTACCCCAGTGAGAGTCAGTGTGTGTGGGACCCGTACCACTGTGAGAGTCAGTGTGTGTGGGACCCGTACCCCAGTGAGAGTCAGTGTGTGAGGGACCCGTACCCCAGTGAGAGTCAGTGTGTGTGGGACCCGTACCCCAGTGAGAGTCAGTGTGTGTGGGACCCGTACCCCAGTGAGAGTCAGTGTGTGTGGGACCCTTACCCCAGTGAGAGTCAGTGTGTGTGGGACCCGTACCCCGGTGAGAGTCAGTGTGTGTGGGACCCGTACCCCAGTGAGGGTCAGTGTGTGGAACCCATACCCCAGTGAGAGTCAGTGTGTGTGGGACCCGTACCCCAGTGAGAGTCAATGTGTGTGGGAACCGTACCCCAGTGAGAGTCAGTGTGTGTGGGACCCGTACCCCAGTGAGAGTCAATGTGTGTGGGACCCGTAGCCCAGTGAGAGTCAATGTGTTGGGGACCCGTACCCCAGTGAGAGTCAGTGTGTGTGGGACCCGTACCCCAGTGAGAGTCAGTGCGTGTGGGCCCGTACCCCAGTGAGACTCAGTGTGTGTGGGACCCGTACCCCAGTGAGAGTCAGTGTGTGTGGGACCCGTACCCCAGTGAGAGTCATTGTGTGTGGGACCCGTACCCCAGTGAGAGTCAGTGTGTGTGGGACCCGTACCCCAGTGAGGGTCAGTGTGTGGAACCCATACCCCAGTGAGAGTCAGTGTGTGTGGGACCCGTACCCCAGTGAGAGTCAATGTGTGTGGGACCCGTACACCAGTGAGAGTCAGTGTGTGTGGGTCCCGTACCCCAGTGAGAGTCGGTGTGTGTGGGTCCCAATATCCGATTGAGAGTCCGTGTGTGTGGAACCTGTACCCCAGTGAGAGTCAGTGTGTGTGTGACCCCTACCCCAGTGAGAGTCAGTGTGTGTGGGACCCGTACCCCAGTGAGAGTCAGTGTGTGTGGGACCCATACCCCGGTGAGAGTCTGTATGTGCGGGACCCGTACCCCAGTGAGAGTCAGTGTGTGTGGGACCCGTACCCCAGTGAGAGTCAGTGTGTGTGGGACCCGTACCCCAGTGAGAGTCAGTGTGTGAGGTACCCGTACCCCAGTGAGAGTCAGTGTGTGTGGGACCTGTACCCCAGTGAGAGTCAGTGTGTGTGGGACCCGTACCCGAGTGAGAGTCAGTGTGTGTGGGACCCGTACCCCAGTGAGAGTCAGTGTGTGTGGAACCCGTACCCCAGTGAGAGTCAGTGTGTGTGGGACCCGTACCCCTGTGAGAGTCAGTGTGTGTGGGACCCGTAACCCAGTGAGAGTCAGTGTGTGTGGAACCCGTACCCCAGTGAGTGTCAGTGTGTGTGGGACCCGTACCCCAGTGAGTGTCAGTGTGTGTGGGACCCGTACCCCAGTGAGAGTCAGTGTGTGTGTGGGACCCGTACCCCAGTGAGAGTCAGTGTGTGTGGGACACGTACCCCAGTGAGAGTCAGTGTGTGTGGGATCCGTACCCCAGTGAGAGTCAGTGTGTGTGGGACCCGTACCCCAGTGAGAGTCAGTGTGTGTGGGACCCGTACCCCAGTGAGAGTCAGTGTGTGTGGGACCCGTACCCCAGTGAGAGTCAATGTGTGTGGGACCCGTACCCCAGTGAGAGTCAGTGTGTGTGGAACCCGTACCCCAGTGAGAGTCAGTGTGTGTGGGACCCGTACCCCAGTGAGAGTCATTGTGTGTGGGACCCGTACCCCAGTGAGAGTCAGTGTGTGTGGGACCCGTACCCCAGTGAGAGTCAGTGTGTGTGGGACCCGTACCCCAGTGAGGGTCAGTGTGTAGAACCCATACCCCAGTGAGAGTCAATGTGTGTGGGACCCGGACCCCAGTGAGAGTCACTGTGTGTGGGACCCGTACCCCAGTGAGAGTCAATGTGTGTGGGACCCGTACCCCAGTGAGAGTCGGTGTGTGTGGGTCCCAATATCCGATTGAGAGTCCGTGTGTGTGGAACCTGTACCCCAGTGAGAGTCAGTGTGTGTGTGACCCCTACCCCAGTGAGAGTCAGTGTGTGTGGGGCCCGTACCCCAGTGAGAGTCAGTGTGTGTGGGACCCATACCCCAGTGAGAGTCAGTATGTGTGGGACCCGTACCCCAGTGAGAGTCAGTGTGTGTGGGACCCGTACCCCAGTGAGAGTCAGTGTGTGTGGGACCCGTACCCCAGTGAGAGTCAGTGTGTGTGGTACCCGTACCCCAGTGAGAGTCAGTGTGTGGGGTACCCGTACCCCAGTGAGAGTCAGTGTGTGTGGAACCCGTACCCCAGTGAGAGTCAGTGTGTGTGGGACCCGTACCCCAGTGAGAGTCAATGTGTGTGGGAGCCGTATCCCAGTGAGAGTCAGTGTGTGTGGGACCCGTACCCCAGTGAGAGTCGGTGTGTGTGGGTCCCAATATCCGATTGAGAGTCCGTGTGTGTGGAACCTGTACCCCAGTGAGAGTCAGTGTGTGTGGGACCCGTACCCCAGTGAGAGTCAGTGTGTGTGGGACCCATACCCCAGTGAGAGTCAGTATGTGTGGGACCCGTACCCCAGTGAGAGTCAGTGTGTGTGGGACCCGTACCCCAGTGAGAGTCAGTGTGTGTGGGACCCGTACCCCAGTGAGAGTCAGTGTGTGTGGTACCTGTACCCAAGTGAGAGTCACTGTGTGTGGTACCCGTACCCCAGTGAGAGTCAGTGTGTGTGGGACCCGTACCCCAGTGAGAGTCAGTGTGTGTGGGACCCGTACCCCAGTGAGAGTCAGTGTGTGTGGGACACGTACCCCAGTGAGAGTCAGTGTGTGTGGGATCCGTACCCCAGTGAGAGTCAGTGTGTGTGGGACCCGTACCCCAGTGAGAGTCAGTGTGTGTGGGACGCGTGCCCCAGTGAGAGTCAGTGTGTGTGGGACCCGTACCCCAGTGAGAGTCAGTGTGTGTGGGACCCGTACCCCAGTGAGAGTCATTGTGTGTGGGACCCGTACCCCAGTGAGAGTCAGTGTGTGTGGAACCCGTACCCCAGTGAGAGTCAGTGTGTGTGGGACCCATACCCCAGTGAGAGTCAGTGTGTGTGGGACCCGTACCCCAGTGAGAGTCAGTGTGTGTGGAACCTGTACCCCAGTGAGAGTCAGTGTGTGTGGGAACCGTACCCCAGTGAGAGTCAGTGTGTGTGGGAACCGTACCCAAGTGAGAGTCAGTGTGTGTGAGACCCGTACCCCAGTGAGAGTCAGTGTGTGTGGGACCTGTACCCCATTGAGTGTCAGTGTGTGTGGGACCCGTACCCCAGTGAGTGTCAGTGTGTGTGGGACCCGTACCCCAGTGAGTGTCAGTGTGTGTGGGACCCGTACCCCAGTGAGAGTCAGTGTGTGTGTGGGACCCGTACCCCAGTGAGAGTCAGTGTGTGTGGAACCCGTACCCCAGTGAGAGTCGGTGTGTGTGGGACCCGTACCCCAGTGAGAGTCAGTGTGTGTGGGACCCGTACCCCAGTGAGTGTCAGTGTGTGTGGGACCCGTACCCCAGTGAGAGTCAGTGTGTGTGGAACCCGTACCCCAGTGAGAGTCAGTGTGTGTGGGACCCGTACCCCAGTGAGAGTCAGTGTGTGTGGGACCCGTACCCCAGTGAGAGTCAGTGTGTGTGGGACCCTTACCCCAGTGAGAGTCAGTGTGTGTGGGACCCGTACCCCGGTGAGAGTCAGTGTGTGTGGGACCCGTACCCCAGTGAGGGTCAGTGTGTGGAACCCATACCCCAGTGAGAGTCAGTGTGTGTGGGACCCGTACCCCAGTGAGAGTCAATGTGTGTGGGACCCGTACCCCATTGAGAGTCAGTGTGTGTGGGACCCGTACCCCAGTGAGAGTCAATGTGTGTGGGACCCGTACCCCTTTGAGAGTCAGTGTGTGTGGGACCCGTACCCCAGTGAGAGTCAGTGTGTGTGGAACCCGTACCCCAGTGAGAGTCAGTGTGTGTGGGACCCGTACCCCAGTGAGAGTCAGTGTGTGTGGGACCCGTACCCCAGTGAGAGTCAGTGTGTGTGGGACCCGTACCCCAGTGAGAGTCAGTGTGTGTGGGACCCGTACCCCAGTGAGAGTCAGTGTGTGTGGGACCCGTACCCCAGTGAGAGTCAATGTGTGTGGGAGCCGTATCCCAGTGAGAGTCAGTGTGTGTGGGACCCGTACCCCAGTGAGAGTCGGTGTGTGTGGGTCCCAATATCCGATTGAGAGTCCGTGTGTGTGGAACCTGTACCCCAGTGAGAGTCAGTGTGTGTGTGACCCCTACCCCAGTGAGAGTCAGTGTGTGTGGGACCCGTACCCCAGTGAGAGTCAGTGTGTGTGGGACCCATACCCCAGTGAGAGTCAGTATGTGTGGGACCCGTACCCCAGTGTTAGTCAGTGTGTGTGGGACCCGTACCCCAGTGAGAGTCAGTGTGTGTGGGACCCGTACCCCAGTGAGAGTCAGTGTGTGTGGTACCTGTACCCCAGTGAGAGTCAGTGTGTGGGGGACCCGTACCCCAGTGAGAGTCAGTGTGTGTGGGACCCGTACCCCAGTGAGAGTCAGTGTGTGTGGGACCTGTACCCCAGTGAGAGTCAGTGTGTGTGGGACCTGTACCCCAGTGAGAGTCAGTGTGTGTGGGACCCGTACCCCAGTGAGAGTCAGTGTGTGTGGGATCCGTACCCCAGTGAGAGTCAGTGTGTGTGGGACCCGTGCCCCAGTGGGAGTCAGTGTGTGTGGGACCCGTACCCCAGTGAGAGTCAGTGTGTGTGGGAACCGTACCCCAGTGAGAGTCAGTGTGTGTGGGACCCGTACCCAAGTGAGAGTCAGTGTGTGTGGGACCCGTACCCCAGTGAGAGTCAGTGTGTGTGGGACCCGTACCCAAGTGAGAGTCAGTGTGTGTGGGACCCGTACCCCAGTGAGAGTCAGTGTGTGTGGGACCTGTACCCCATTGAGTGTCAGTGTGTGTGGGACCCGTACCCCAGTGAGTGTCAGTGTGTGTGGGACCCGTACCCCAGTGAGAGTCAGTGTGTGTGTGGGACCCGTACCCCAGTGAGAGTCAGTGTGTGTGGAACCCGTACCCCAGTGAGAGTCGGTGTGTGTGGGACCCGTACCCCAGTGAGAGTCAGTGTGTGTGGGACCCGTACCCCAGTGAGAGTCGGTGTGTGTGGGGCCCGTACCCCAGTGAGAGTCAGTGTGTGTGGGACCCGTACCCCAGTGAGAGTCAGTGTGTGTGGGACCCGTACCCCAGTGAGTGTCAGTGTGTGTGGGACCCGTACCCCAGTGAGAGTCAGTGTATGTGGGACCCGTACCCAAGTGAGAGTCAGTGTGTGTGGGACCCGTACCCCAGTGAGAGTCAGTGTGTGTGGAACCCGTACCCCAGTGAGAGTCAGTTTGTGTGGAACCCGTACCCCAGTGAGAGTCAGTGTGTGTGGAACCCGTACCCCAGTGAGAGTCAGTGTATGTGGGACTCGTACGCCAGTGAGAGTCAGAGTGTGTGGGACCCGTACCCCAGTGAGAGTCAGTGTGTGTGGGACCCGTACCCCAGTGAGAGTCAGTGTGTGTGGGACCCTTACCCCAGTGAGAGTCAGTGTGTGTGGGACCCGTACCCCGGTGAGAGTCAGTGTGTGTGGGACCCGTACCCCAGTGAGGGTCAGTGTGTGGAACCCATACCCCAGTGAGAGTCAGTGTGTGTGGGACCCGTACCCCAGTGAGAGTCAATGTGTGTGGGAACCGTACCCCAGTGAGAGTCAGTGTGTGTGGGACCCGTACCCCAGTGAGAGTCAATGTGTGTGGGACCCGTAGCCCAGTGAGAGTCAATGTGTTGGGGACCCGTACCCCAGTGAGAGTCAGTGTGTGTGGGACCCGTACCCCAGTGAGAGTCAGTGTGTGTGGGCCCGTACCCCAGTGAGACTCAGTGTGTGTGGGACCCGTACCCCAGTGAGAGTCAGTGTGTGTGGGACCCGTACCCCAGTGAGAGTCATTGTGTGTGGGACCCGTACCCCAGTGAGAGTCAGTGTGTGTGGGACCCGTACCCCAGTGAGGGTCAGTGTGTGGAACCCATACCCCAGTGAGAGTCAGTGTGTGTGGGTCCCGTACCCCAGTGAGAGTCGGTGTGTGTGGGTCCCAATATCCGATTGAGAGTCCGTGTGTGTGGAACCTGTACCCCAGTGAGAGTCAGTGTGTGTGTGACCCCTACCCCAGTGAGAGTCAGTGTGTGTGGGACCCGTACCCCAGTGAGAGTCAGTGTGTGTGGGACCCATACCCCAGTGAGAGTCAGTATGTGCGGGACCCGTACCCCAGTGAGAGTCAGTGTGTGTGGGACCCGTACCCCAGTGAGAGTCAGTGTGTGTGGGACCCGTACCCCAGTGAGAGTCAGTGTGTGAGGTACCCGTACCCCAGTGAGAGTCAGTGTGTGTGGGACCTGTACCCCAGTGAGAGTCAGTGTGTGTGGGACCCGTACCCGAGTGAGAGTCAGTGTGTGTGGGACCCGTACCCCAGTGAGAGTCAGTGTGTGTGGAACCCGTACCCCAGTGAGAGTCAGTGTGTGTGGGACCCGTACCCCTGTGAGAGTCAGTGTGTGTGGGACCCGTAACCCAGTGAGAGTCAGTGTGTGTGGAACCCGTACCCCAGTGAGTGTCAGTGTGTGTGGGACCCGTACCCCAGTGAGTGTCAGTGTGTGTGGGACCCGTACCCCAGTGAGAGTCAGTGTGTGTGTGGGACCCGTACCCCAGTGAGAGTCAGTGTGTGTGGGACACGTACCCCAGTGAGAGTCAGTGTGTGTGGGATCCGTACCCCAGTGAGAGTCAGTGTGTGTGGGACCCGTACCCCAGTGAGAGTCAGTGTGTGTGGGACCCGTACCCCAGTGAGAGTCAGTGTGTGTGGGACCCGTACCGCAGTGAGAGTCAGTGTGTGTGGGACCCGTACCCCAGTGAGGGTCAGTGTGTAGAACCCATACCCCAGTGAGAGTCAATGTGTGTGGGACCCGGACCCCAGTGAGAGTCACTGTGTGTGGGAGCCGTATCCCAGTGAGAGTCAGTGTGTGTGGGACCCGTACCCCAGTGAGAGTCAGTGTGTGTGGGACCCGTACCCCAGTGAGAGTCAATGTGTGTGGGACCCGTACCCCAGTGAGAGTCGGTGTGTGTGGGTCCCAATATCCGATTGAGAGTCCGTGTGTGTGGAACCTGTACCCCAGTGAGAGTCAGTGTGTGTGGGACCCGTACCCCAGTGAGAGTCAGTGTGTGTGGGACCCTTACCCCAGTGAGAGTCAGTGTGTGTGGGACCCGTACCCCGGTGAGAGTCAGTGTGTGTGGGACCCGTACCCCAGTGAGGGTCAGTGTGTGGAACCCATACCCCAGTGAGAGTCAGTGTGTGTGGGACCCGTACCCCAGTGAGAGTCAATGTGTGTGGGAACCGTACCCCAGTGAGAGTCAGTGTGTGTGGGACCCGTACCCCAGTGAGAGTCAATGTGTGTGGGACCCGTAGCCCAGTGAGAGTCAATGTGTTGGGGACCCGTACCCCAGTGAGAGTCAGTGTGTGTGGGACCCGTACCCCAGTGAGAGTCAGTGTGTGTGGGCCCGTACCCCAGTGAGACTCAGTGTGTGTGGGACCCGTACCCCAGTGAGAGTCAGTGTGTGTGGGACCCGTACCCCAGTGAGAGTCATTGTGTGTGGGACCCGTACCCCAGTGAGAGTCAGTGTGTGTGGGACCCGTACCCCAGTGAGGGTCAGTGTGTGGAACCCATACCCCAGTGAGAGTCAGTGTGTGTGGGTCCCGTACCCCAGTGAGAGTCGGTGTGTGTGGGTCCCAATATCCGATTGAGAGTCCGTGTGTGTGGAACCTGTACCCCAGTGAGAGTCAGTGTGTGTGTGACCCCTACCCCAGTGAGAGTCAGTGTGTGTGGGACCCGTACCCCAGTGAGAGTCAGTGTGTGTGGGACCCATACCCCAGTGAGAGTCAGTATGTGCGGGACCCGTACCCCAGTGAGAGTCAGTGTGTGTGGGACCCGTACCCCAGTGAGAGTCAGTGTGTGTGGGACCCGTACCCCAGTGAGAGTCAGTGTGTGAGGTACCCGTACCCCAGTGAGAGTCAGTGTGTGTGGGACCTGTACCCCAGTGAGAGTCAGTGTGTGTGGGACCCGTACCCGAGTGAGAGTCAGTGTGTGTGGGACCCGTACCCCAGTGAGAGTCAGTGTGTGTGGAACCCGTACCCCATTGAGAGTCAGTGTGTGTGGGACCCGTACCCCTGTGAGAGTCAGTGTGTGTGGGACCCGTAACCCAGTGAGAGTCAGTGTGTGTGGAACCCGTACCCCAGTGAGTGTCAGTGTGTGTGGGACCCGTACCCCAGTGAGTGTCAGTGTGTGTGGGACCCGTACCCCAGTGAGAGTCAGTGTGTGTGTGGGACCCGTACCCCAGTGAGAGTCAGTGTGTGTGGGACACGTACCCCAGTGAGAGTCAGTGTGTGTGGGATCCGTACCCCAGTGAGAGTCAGTGTGTGTGGGACCCGTACCCCAGTGAGAGTCAGTGTGTGTGGGACCCGTACCCCAGTGAGAGTCAGTGTGTGTGGGACCCGTACCCCAGTGAGAGTCAATGTGTGTGGGACCCGTACCCCAGTGAGAGTCAGTGTGTGTGGAACCCGTACCCCAGTGAGAGTCAGTGTGTGTGGGACCCGTACCCCAGTGAGAGTCATTGTGTGTGGGACCCGTACCCCAGTGAGAGTCAGTGTGTGTGGGACCCGTACCGCAGTGAGAGTCAGTGTGTGTGGGACCCGTACCCCAGTGAGGGTCAGTGTGTAGAACCCATACCCCAGTGAGAGTCAATGTGTGTGGGACCCGGACCCCAGTGAGAGTCACTGTGTGTGGGAGCCGTATCCCAGTGAGAGTCAGTGTGTGTGGGACCCGTACCCCAGTGAGAGTCAGTGTGTGTGGGACCCGTCCCCCAGTGAGAGTCAATGTGTGTGGGACCCGTACCCCAGTGAGAGTCGGTGTGTGTGGGTCCCAATATCCGATTGAGAGTCCGTGTGTGTGGAACCTGTACCCCAGTGAGAGTCAGTGTGTGTGTGACCCCTACCCCAGTGAGAGTCAGTGTGTGTGGGAGCCGTACCCCAGTGAGAGTCAGTGTGTGTGGGACCCATACCCCAGTGAGAGTCAGTATGTGTGGGACCCGTACCCCAGTGAGAGTCAGTGTGTGTGGGACCCGTACCCCAGTGAGAGTCAGTGTGTGTGGGACCCGTACCCCAGTGAGAGTCAGTGTGTGTGGTACCCGTACCCCAGTGAGAGTCAGTGTGTGGGGGACCCGTACCCCAGTGAGAGTCAGTGTGTGTGGAACCCGTACCCCAGTGAGAGTCAGTGTGTGTGGGACCCGTACCCCAGTGAGAGTCAATGTGTGTGGGAGCCGTATCCCAGTGAGAGTCAGTGTGTGTGGGACCCGTACCCCAGTAAGAGTCGGTGTGTGTGGGTCCCAATATCCGATTGAGAGTCCGTGTGTGTGGAACCTGTACCCCAGTGAGAGTCAGTGTGTGTGGGACCCGTACCCCAGTGAGAGTCAGTGTGTGTGGGACCCATACCCCAGTGAGAGTCAGTATGTGTGGGACCCGTACCCCAGTGAGAGTCAGTGTGTGTGGGACCCGTACCCCAGTGAGAGTCAGTGTGTGTGGGACCCGTACCCCAGTGAGAGTCAGTGTGTGTGGTACCTGTACCCAAGTGAGAGTCACTGTGTGTGGTACCCGTACCCCAGTGAGAGTCAGTGTGTGTGGGACCCGTACCCCAGTGAGAGTCAGTGTGTGGGGGACCCGTACCCCAGTGAGAGTCAGTGTGTGTGGGACCCGTACCCCAGTGAGAGTCAGTGTGTGTGGGACACGTACCCCAGTGAGAGTCAGTGTGTGTGGGATCCGTACCCCAGTGAGAGTCAGTGTGTGTGGGACCCGTACCCCAGTGAGAGTCAGTGTGTGTGGGACGCGTGCCCCAGTGAGAGTCAGTGTGTGTGGGACCCGTACCCCAGTGAGAGTCAGTGTGTGTGGGACCCGTACCCCAGTGAGAGTCCTTGTGTGTGGGACCCGTACCCCAGTGAGAGTCAGTGTGTGTGGAACCCGTACCCCAGTGAGAGTCAGTGTGTGTGGGACCCATACCCCAGTGAGAGTCAGTGTGTGTGGGACCCGTACCCCAGTGAGTGTCAGTGTGTGTGGGACCCGTACCCCAGTGAGTGTCAGTGTGTGTGGGACCCGTACCCCAGTGAGAGTCAGTGTGTGTGTGGGACCCGTACCCCAGTGAGAGACAGTGTGTGTGGAACCCGTACCCCAGTGAGAGTCGGTGTGTGTGGGACCCGTACCCCAGTGAGAGTCAGTGTGTGTGGGACCCGTACCCCAGTGAGAGTCAGTGTGTGTGGGACCCGTACCCCAGTGAGTGTCAGTGTGTGTGGGACCCGTACCCCAGTGAGAGTCAGTGTGTGTGGAACCCGTACCCCAGTGAGAGTCAGTGTGTGTGGGACCCGTACCCCAGTGAGAGTCAGTGTGTGTGGGACCCGTACCCCAGTGAGAGTCAGTGTGTGTGGGACCCTTACCCCAGTGAGAGTCAGTGTGTGTGGGACCCGTACCCCGGTGAGAGTCAGTGTGTGTGGGACCCGTACCCCAGTGAGGGTCAGTGTGTGGAACCCATACCCCAGTGAGAGTCAGTGTGTGTGGGACCCGTACCCCAGTGAGAGTCAATGTGTGTGGGACCCGTACCCCAGTGAGAGTCAGTGTGTGTGGGACCCGTACCCCAGTGAGAGTCAATGTGTGTGGGACCCGTACCCCTTTGAGAGTCAGTGTGTGTGGGACCCGTACCCCAGTGAGAGTCAGTGTGTGTGGAACCCGTACCCCAGTGAGAGTCAGTGTGTGTGGGACCCGTACCCCAGTGAGAGTCAGTGTGTGTGGGACCCGTACCCCAGTGAGAGTCAGTGTGTGTGGGACCCGTACCCCAGTGAGAGTCAGTGTGTGTGGGACCCGTACCCCAGTGAGAGTCAGTGTGTGTGGGACCCGTACCCCAGTGAGAGTCAATGTGTGTGGGAGCCGTATCCCAGTGAGAGTCAGTGTGTGTGGGACCCGTACCCCAGTGAGAGTCGGTGTGTGTGGGTCCCAATATCCGATTGAGAGTCCGTGTGTGTGGAACCTGTACCCCAGTGAGAGTCAGTGTGTGTGTGACCCCTACCCCAGTGAGAGTCAGTGTGTGTGGGACCCGTACCCCAGTGAGAGTCAGTGTGTGTGGGACCCATACCCCAGTGAGAGTCAGTATGTGTGGGACCCGTACCCCAGTGTTAGTCAGTGTGTGTGGGACCCGTACCCCAGTGAGAGTCAGTGTGTGTGGGACCCGTACCCCAGTGAGAGTCAGTGTGTGTGGTACCTGTACCCAAGTGAGAGTCAGTGTGTGTGGTACCCGTACCCCAGTGAGAGTCAGTGTGTGTGGGACCCGTACCCCAGTGAGAGTCCGTGTGTGGGGGACCCGTACCCCAGTGAGAGTCAGTGTGTGTGGGACCTGTACCCCAGTGAGAGTCAGTGTGTGTGGGACATGTACCCCAGTGAGAGTCAGTGTGTGTGGGACCCGTACCCCAGTGAGAGTCAGTGTGTGTGGGATCCGTACCCCAGTGAGAGTCAGTGTGTGTGGGACCCGTGCCCCAGTGGGAGTCAGTGTGTGTGGGACCCGTACCCCAGTGAGAGTCAGTGTGTGTGGGAACCTTACCCCAGTGAGAGTCAGTGTGTGTGGGACCCGTACCCAAGTGAGAGTCAGTGTGTGTGGGACCCGTACCCCAGTGAGAGTCAGTGTGTGTGGGACCCGTACCCAAGTGAGAGTCAGTGTGTGTGGGACCCGTACCCCAGTGAGAGTCAGTGTGTGTGGGACCTGTACCCCATTGAGTGATAGTGTGTGTGGGACCCGTACCCCAGTGAGTGTCAGTGTGTGTGGGACCCGTACCCCAGTGAGAGTCAGTGTGTGTGTGGGACCCGTACCCCAGTGAGAGTCAGTGTGTGTGGAACCCGTACCCCAGTGAGAGTCGGTGTGTGTGGGACCCGTACCCCAGTGAGAGTCAGTGTGTGTGGGACCCGTACCCCAGTGAGAGTCGGTGTGTGTGGGACCCGTACCCCAGTGAGAGTCAGTGTGTGTGGGACCCGTACCCCAGTGAGAGTCAGTGTGTGTGGGACCCGTACCCCAGTGATTGTCAGTGTGTGTGGGACCCGTACCCCAGTGAGAGTCAGTGTATGTGGGACCCGTACCCAAGTGAGAGTCAGTGTGTGTGGGACCCGTACCCCAGTGAGAGTCAGTGTGTGTGGAACCCGTACCCCAGTGAGAGTCAGTTTGTGTGGAACCCGTACCCCAGTGAGAGTCAGTGTGTGTGGAACCCGTACCCCAATGAGAGTCAGTGTATGTGGGACTCGTACGCCAGTGAGAGTCAGAGTGTGTGGGACCCGTCCCCAGTGAGAGTCAGTGTATGTGGGACCCGTACCCCAGTGAGAGTCAGTGTGTGTGGGACCCGTACCCCAGTGAGAGTCAGTGTGTGTGGGACCCGTACCCCAGTGAGAGTCAATGTGTGTGGGACCCGTACCCCAGTTAGAGTCAGTGTGTGTGGGAACCGTACCCCAGTGAGAGTCAGTGTGTGTGGGACCCGTACCCCAGTGAGAGTCAGTGTGTGTGGGACCCTTACCCCAGTGAGTGTCAGTGTGTGTGGGACCCGTACCCCAGTGAGAGTCAGTGTGTGTGGGACCCGTACCCCAGTGAGAGTCAGTGTATGTGGGACCCGTACCCAAGTGAGAGTCAGTGTGTGTGGGACCCGTACCCCAGTGAGAGTCAGTGTGTGTGGAACCCGTACCCCAGTGAGAGTCAGTTTGTGTGGAACCCGTACCCCAGTGAGAGTCAGTGTGTGTGGAACCCGTACCCCAGTGAGAGTCAGTGTATGTGGGACTCGTACGCCAGTGAGAGTCAGAGTGTGTGGGACCCGTACCCCAGTGAGAGTCAGTGTGTGTGGGACCCGTACCCCAGTGAGAGTCAGTGTGTGTGGGACCCTTACCCCAGTGAGAGTCAGTGTGTGTGGGACCCGTACCCCGGTGAGAGTCAGTGTGTGTGGGACCCGTACCCCAGTGAGGGTCAGTGTGTGGAACCCATACCCCAGTGAGAGTCAGTGTGTGTGGGACCCGTACCCCAGTGAGAGTCAATGTGTGTGGGAACCGTACCCCAGTGAGAGTCAGTGTGTGTGGGACCCGTACCCCAGTGAGAGTCAATGTGTGTGGGACCCGTAGCCCAGTGAGAGTCAATGTGTTGGGGACCCGTACCCCAGTGAGAGTCAGTGTGTGTGGGACCCGTACCCCAGTGAGAGTCAGTGTGTGTGGGCCCGTACCCCAGTGAGACTCAGTGTGTGTGGGACCCGTACCCCAGTGAGAGTCAGTGTGTGTGGGACCCATACCCCAGTGAGAGTCATTGTGTGTGGGACCCGTACCCCAGTGAGAGTCAGTGTGTGTGGGACCCGTACCCCAGTGAGGGTCAGTGTGTGGAACCCATACCCCAGTGAGAGTCAGTGTGTGTGGGTCCCGTACCCCAGTGAGAGTCGGTGTGTGTGGGTCCCAATATCCGATTGAGAGTCCGTGTGTGTGGAACCTGTACCCCAGTGAGAGTCAGTGTGTGTGTGACCCCTACCCCAGTGAGAGTCAGTGTGTGTGGGACCCGTACCCCAGTGAGAGTCAGTGTGTGTGGGACCCATACCCCAGTGAGAGTCAGTATGTGCGGGACCCGTACCCCGGTGAGAGTCAGTGTGTGTGGGACCCGTACCCCAGTGAGAGTCAGTGTGTGTGGGACCCGTACCCCAGTGAGAGTCAGTGTGTGAGGTACCATTACCCCAGTGAGAGTCAGTGTGTGTGGGACCTGTACCCCAGTGAGAGTCAGTGTGTGTGGAACCCGTACCCGAGTGAGAGTCAGTGTGTGTGGGACCCGTACCCCAGTGAGAGTCAGTGTGTGTGGAACCCGTACCCCAGTGAGAGTCAGTGTGTGTGGGACCCGTACCCCTGTGAGAGTCAGTGTGTGTGGGACCCGTAACCCAGTGAGAGTCAGTGTGTGTGGAACCCGTACCCCAGTGAGTGTCAGTGTGTGTGGGACCCGTACCCCAGTGAGTGTCAGTGTGTGTGGGACCCGTACCCCAGTGAGAGTCAGTGTGTGTGTGGGACCCGTACCCCAGTGAGAGTCAGTGTGTGTGGGACACGTACCCCAGTGAGAGTCAGTGTGTGTGGGATCCGTACCCCAGTGAGAGTCAGTGTGTGTGGGACCCGTACCCCAGTGAGAGTCAGTGTGTGTGGGACCCGTACCCCAGTGAGAGTCAGTGTGTGTGGGACCCGTACCCCAGTGAGAGTCAATGTGTGTGGGACCCGTACCCCAGTGAGAGTCAGTGTGTGTGGAACCCGTACCCCAGTGAGAGTCAGTGTGTGTGGGACCCGTACCCCAGTGAGAGTCATTGTGTGTGGGACCCGTACCCCAGTGAGAGTCAGTGTGTGTGGGACCCGTACCGCAGTGAGAGTCAGTGTGTGTGGGACCCGTACCCCAGTGAGGGTCAGTGTGTAGAACCCATACCCCAGTGAGAGTCAATGTGTGTGGGACCCGGACCCCAGTGAGAGTCACTGTGTGTGGGAGCCGTATCCCAGTGAGAGTCAGTGTGTGTGGGACCCGTACCCCAGTGAGAGTCAGTGTGTGTGGGACCCGTACCCCAGTGAGAGTCAATGTGTGTGGGACCCGTACCCCAGTGAGAGTCGGTGTGTGTGGGTCCCAATATCCGATTGAGAGTCCGTGTGTGTGGAACCTGTACCCCAGTGAGAGTCAGTGTGTGTGTGACCCCTACCCCAGTGAGAGTCAGTGTGTGTGGGGCCCGTACCCCAGTGAGAGTCAGTGTGTGTGGGACCCATACCCCAGTGAGAGTCAGTATGTGTGGGACCCGTACCCCAGTGAGAGTCAGTGTGTGTGGGACCCGTACCCCAGTGAGAGTCAGTGTGTGTGGGACCCGTACCCCAGTGAGAGTCAGTGTGTGTGGTACCCGTACCCCAGTGAGAGTCAGTGTGTGGGGGACCCGTACCCCAGTGAGAGTCAGTGTGTGTGGAACCCGTACCCCAGTGAGAGTCAGTGTGTGTGGGACCCGTACCCCAGTGAGAGTCAATGTGTGTGGGAGCCGTATCCCAGTGAGAGTCAGTGTGTGTGGGACCCGTACCCCAGTGAGAGTCGGTGTGTGTGGGTCCCAATATCCGATTGAGAGTCCGTGTGTGTGGAACCTGTACCCAGTGAGAGTCAGTGTGTGTGGGACCCGTACCCCAGTGAGAGTCAGTGTGTGTGGGACCCATACCCCAGTGAGAGTCAGTATGTGTGGGACCCGTACCCCAGTGAGAGTCAGTGTGTGTGGGACCCGTACCCCAGTGAGAGTCAGTGTGTGTGGGACCCGTACCCCAGTGAGAGTCAGTGTGTGTGGTACCTGTACCCAAGTGAGAGTCACTGTGTGTGGTACCCGTACCCCAGTGAGAGTCAGTGTGTGTGGGACCCGTACCCCAGTGAGAGTCAGTGTGTGGGGGACCCGTACCCCAGTGAGAGTCAGTGTGTGTGGGACCCGTACCCCAGTGAGAGTCAGTGTGTGTGGGACACGTACCCCAGTGAGAGTCAGTGTGTGTGGGACCCGTACCCCAGTGAGAGTCAGTGTGTGTGGGACCCGTACCCCAGTGAGAGTCAGTGTGTGTGGGACCCGTACACCAGTGAGAGTCAGTGTGTGTGGGATCCGTACCCCAGTGAGAGTCAGTGTGTGTGGGACCCGTACCCCAGTGAGAGTCAGTGTGTGTGGGACGCGTGCCCCAGTGAGAGTCAGTGTGTGTGGGACCCGTACCCCAGTGAGAGTCAGTGTGTGTGGGACCCGTACCCCAGTGAGAGTCCTTGTGTGTGGGACCCGTACCCCAGTGAGAGTCAGTGTGTGTGGAACCCGTACCCCAGTGAGAGTCAGTGTGTGTGGGACCCATACCCCAGTGAGAGTCAGTGTGTGTGGGACCCGTACCCCAGTGAGAGTCAGTGTGTGTGGAACCTGTACCCCAGTGAGAGTCAGTGTGTGTGGGACCCGTACCCCAGTGAGAGTCAGTGTGTGTGGGAACCGTACCCAAGTGAGAGTCAGTGTGTGTGAGACCCGTACCCCAGTGAGAGTCAGTGTGTGTGGGACCTGTACCCCATTGAGTGTCAGTGTGTGTGGGACCCGTACCCCAGTGAGTGTCAGTGTGTGTGGGACCCGTACCCCAGTGAGTGTCAGTGTGTGTGGGACCCGTACCCCAGTGAGAGTCAGTGTGTGTGTGGGACCCGTACCCCAGTGAGAGTCAGTGTGTGTGGAACCCGTACCCCAGTGAGAGTCGGTGTGTGTGGGACCCGTACCCCAGTGAGAGTCGGTGTGTGTGGGACCCGTACCCCAGTGAGAGTCAGTGTGTGTGGGACCCGTACCCCAGTGAGAGTCAGTGTGTGTGGGACCCGTACCCCAGTGAGTGTCAGTGTGTGTGGGACCCGTACCCCAGTGAGAGTCAGTGTGTGTGGAACCCGTACCCCAGTGAGAGTCAGTGTGTGTGGGACCCGTACCCCAGTGAGAGTCAGTGTGTGTGGGACCCGTACCCCAGTGAGAGTCAGTGTGTGTGGGACCCTTACCCCAGTGAGAGTCAGTGTGTGTGGGACCCGTACCCCAGTGGGAGTCAGTGTGTGTGGGACCCGTACCCCAGTGAGAGTCAGTGTGTGTGGGACCCGTACCCCAGTGAGAGTCAGTGTGTGTGGGACCCGTACCCCAGTGAGAGTCAATGTGTGTGGGAGCCGTATCCCAGTGAGAGTCAGTGTGTGTGGGACCCGTACCCCAGTGAGAGTCGGTGTGTGTGGGTCCCAATATCCGATTGAGAGTCCGTGTGTGTGGAACCTGTACCCCAGTGAGAGTCAGTGTGTGTGTGACCCCTACCCCAGTGAGAGTCAGTGTGTGTGGGACCCGTACCCCAGTGAGAGTCAGTGTGTGTGGGACCCATACCCCAGTGAGAGTCAGTATGTGTGGGACCCGTACCCCAGTGTTAGTCAGTGTGTGTGGGACCCGTACCCCAGTGAGAGTCAGTGTGTGTGGGACCCGTACCCCAGTGAGAGTCAGTGTGTGTGGTACCTGTACCCAAGTGAGAGTCAGTGTGTGTGGTACCCGTACCCCAGTGAGAGTCAGTGTGTGTGGGACCCGTACCCCAGTGAGAGTCAGTGTGTGGGGGACCCGTACCCCAGTGAGAGTCAGTGTGTGTGGGACCTGTACCCCAGTGAGAGTCAGTGTGTGTGGGACCTGTACCCCAGTGAGAGTCAGTGTGTGTGGGACCCGTACCCCAGTGAGAGTCAGTGTGTGTGGGATCCGTACCCCAGTGAGAGTCAGTGTGTGTGGGACCCGTGCCCCAGTGGGAGTCAGTGTGTGTGGGACCCGTACCCCAGTGAGAGTCAGTGTGTGTGGGAACCGTACCCCAGTGAGAGTCAGTGTGTGTGGGACCCGTACCCAAGTGAGAGTCAGTGTGTGTGGGACCCGTACCCCAGTGAGAGTCAGTGTGTGTGGGACCCGTACCCAAGTGAGAGTCAGTGTGTGTGGGACCCGTACCCCAGTGAGAGTCAGTGTGTGTGGGACCTGTACCCCATTGAGTGTCAGTGTGTGTGGGACCCGTACCCCAGTGAGTGTCAGTGTGTGTGGGACCCGTACCCCAGTGAGAGTCAGTGTGTGTGTGGGACCCGTACCCCAGTGAGAGTCAGTGTGTGTGGAACCCGTACCCCAGTGAGAGTCGGTGTGTGTGGGACCCGTACCCCAGTGAGAGTCAGTGTGTGTGGGACCCGTACCCCAGTGAGAGTCGGTGTGTGTGGGACCCGTACCCCAGTGAGAGTCAGTGTGTGTGGAACCCGTACCCCAGTGAGAGTCAGTTTGTGTGGAACCCGTACCCCAGTGAGAGTCAGTGTGTGTGGAACCCGTACCCCAGTGAGAGTCAGTGTATGTGGGACTCGTACGCCAGTGAGAGTCAGAGTGTGTGGGACCCGTCCCCAGTGAGAGTCAGTGTATGTGGGACCCGTACCCCAGTGAGAGTCAGTGTGTGTGGGACCCGTACCCCAGTGAGAGTCAGTGTGTGTGGGACCCGTACCCCAGTGAGAGTCAATGTGTGTGGGACCCGTACCCCAGTTAGAGTCAGTGTGTGTGGGAACCGTACCCCAGTGAGAGTCAGTGTGTGTGGGACCCGTACCCCAGTGAGAGTCAGTGTGTGTGGGACCCTTACCCCAGTGAGTGTCAGTGTGTGTGGGACCCGTACCCCAGTGAGAGTCAGTGTGTGTGGGACCCGTACCCCAGTGAGAGTCAATGTGTGTGGGACCCGTACCCCAGTGAGAGTCAATGTGTGTGGGACCCGTACCCCAGTGAGAGTCAGTGTGTGTGGAACCCGTACCCCAGTGAGAGTCAGTGTGTGTGGGACCCGTACCCCAGTGAGTGTCAGTGTGTGTGGGACCCGTACCCCAGTGAGAGTCAGTGTGTGTGGGACCCGTACCCCAGTGAGAGTCAGTGTGTGTGGGACCCGTACCCCAGTGAGAGTCAGTGTGTGTGGGACCCGTACCCCAGTGAGAGTCAGTGTGTGTGGGACCCGTGCCCCAGTGGGAGTCAGTGTGTGTGGGACCCGTACCCCAGTGAGGGTCAGTGTGTAGAACCCATACCCCAGTGAGAGTCCATGTGTGTGGGACCCGTACCCCAGTGAGAGTCAATGTGTGTGGGACCCGTACCCCAGTGAGAGTCAATGTTGTGGGAGCCGTATCCCAGTGAGAGTCATTGTGTGTGGGACCCGTACCCCAGTGAGAGTCAGTGTGTGTGGGACCCGTACCCCAGTGAGAGTCAATGTGTCTGGGAGCCGTATCCCAGTGAGAGTCAGTGTGTGTGGGACCCGTACCCCAGTGAGAGTCGGTGTGTGTGGGTCCCAATATCCGATTGAGAGTCCGTGTGTGTGGAACCTGTACCCCAGTGAGAGTCCGTGTGTGTGTGACCCCTACCCCAGTGAGAGTCAGTGTGTGTGGGACCCGTACCCCAGTGAGAGTCAGTGTGTGTGGGACCCATACCCCAGTGAGAGTCAGTATGTGTGGGACCCATACCCCAGTGAGAGTCAGTGTGTGTGGGACCCGTACCCCAGTGAGAGTCAGTGTGTGTGCACCCGTACCCCAGTGAGAGTCAGTGTGTGTGGTACCTGTACCCAAGTGAGAGTCAGTGTGTGTGGTACCCGTACCCCAGTGAGAGTCAGTGTGTGTGGGACCCGTACCCCAGTGAGTGTCAGTGTGTGTGGGACCCGTACCCAGTGAGTGTCAGTGTATGTGGGACCCGTACCCCAGTGAGAGTCAGTGTGTGTGTGGGACACGTACCCCAGTGAGAGTCAGTTTGTGTGGAACCCGTACCCCAGTGAGAGTCAGTGTGTGTGGGACCCGTACCCCAGTGAGAGTCAGTGTATGTGGGACCCGTACCCCAGTGAGAGTCAGTGTGTGTGGGACCCGTACCCCAGTGAGAGTCAGTGTGTGTGGGACCCGTACCCCAGTGAGTGTCAGTGTGTGTGGGACCCGTACCCCAGTGAGAGTCAGTGTGTGTGGGACCCGTACCACACTGAGAGTCAGTGTGTGGGACCCGTACCCCAGTGAGAGTCAGTGTGTGTGGGACCCGTACCCCAGTGAGAGTCAGTGTGTGTGGGACCCATACCCCAGTGAGAGTCAGTGTGTGTGGACCCCGTACCCCAGTGAGAGTCAGTGTGTGTGGAACCCGTACCCCAGTGAGAGTCAGTGTGTGTGGGACCCATACCCCTGTGAGAGTCAGTGTGTGTGGGACCCATACCCCAGTGAGAGTCAGTGTGTGTGGGACCCGTACCCCAGTGAGAGTCAGTGTGTGTGGGACCCGTACCCCAGTGAGAGTCAGTGTGTGTGGGACCCGTACCCCAGTGAGAGTCAGTGTGTGTGGGACCCTTACCCCAGTGAGAGTCAGTGTTTGTGGGACCCGTACCCCAGTGAGAGTCAGTGTGTGTGGGACCCGTACCCCAGTGAGAGTCAGTGTGTGGAACCCATACCCCAGTGAGAGTCAGTGTGTGTGGGACCCGTACCCCAGTGAGAGTCAATGTGCGTGGGATCCGTACCCCCGTGAGAGTCAGTGTGTGTGGGACCCGTACCCCAGTGAGAGTCAGTGTGTGTGGAACCCGTACCCCAGTGAGAGTCAGTGTGTGTGGGACCCGTACCCCTGTGAGAGTCAGTGTGTGTGGGACCCGTACCCCAGTGAGAGTCAGTGTGTGTGGGACCCGTACCCCAGTGAGAGTCAGTGTGTGTGGGACCCGTACCCCAGTGAGAGTCATTGTGTGTGGGACCCGTACCCCAGTGAGAGTCAGTGTGTGTGGGACCCATACCCCAGTGAGAGTCAGTGTGTGTGGGACCCGTACCCCAGTGAGAGTCAGTGTGTGTGGGACCCGTACCCCAGTGAGAGTCAGTGTGTGTGGGACCCGTACCCCAGTGAGAGTCAGTGTGTGTGGGACCCTTACCCCAGTGAGAGTCAGTGTTTGTGGGACCCGTACCCCACTGAGAGTCAGTGTGTGTGGGACCCGTACCCCAGTGAGAGTCAGTGTGTGGAACCCATACCCCAGTGAGAGTCAGTGTGTGTGGGACCCGTACCCCAGTGAGAGTCAATGTGCGTGGGACCCGTACCCCCGTGAGAGTCAGTGTGTGTGGGACCCGTAACCCAGTGAAAGTCAATGGGTGTGGAACCCGTATCCCAGTGAGAGTCAGTGTGTGTGGGACCCGTACCCCAGTGAGAGTCAGTGTGTGTGGAACCCGTACCCCAGTGAGAGTCAGTGTGTGTGGGACCCGTACCCCTGTGAGAGTCAGTGTGTGTGGGACCCGTACCCCAGTGAGAGTCAGTGTGTGTGGGACCCGTACCCCAGTGAGAGTCAGTGTGTGTGGGACCCGTACCCCAGTGAGAGTCATTGTGTGTGGGACCCGTACCCCAGTGAGAGTCAGTGTGTGTGGGACCCGTACCCCAGTGAGAGTCAGTGTGTGTGGGACCCGTACCCCAGTGAGAGTCAGTGCGTGTGGGACCCGTACCCCAGTGAGAGTCAGTGTGTGTGGGACCCGTACCCCAGTGAGAGTCAGTGTGTGTGGGACCCGTACCCCAGTGAGAGTCGGTGTGTGGAACCCATACCCCAGTGAGAGTCAGTGTGTGTGGTACCCATACCCCAGTGAGAGTCAATGTGTGTGGGACCCGTACCCCAGTGAGAGTCAGTGTGTGTGGGACCCGTACCCCAGTGAGAGTCAGTGTGTGTGGGACCCGTACCCCAGTGAGAGTCAATGTGTGTGGGACCCGTACCCCAGTGAGAGTCAGTGTGTGTGGGACCCGTACACCAGTGAGAGTCAATGTGTGTGGGACCCGTACCCCAGTGAGAGACAGTGTGTGTGGGACCCGTACCCCATTGGGAGTCAGTGTGTGTGCGATCCGTACCCCAGTGAGAGTCAGTGTGTGTGCGACCCGTTCCCCAGTGAGAGTCAGTGTGAGTGGAACCCGTACCCCAGTGAGAGTCAGTGTGTGTGGGACCCGTAGCCCACTGAGAGTCAATGTGTGTGGGACCCGTACCCCAGTGAGAGTCAGTGTGTGTGGGACCCGTACCCCAGTGAGAGTCAGTGTGTGTGGGACCCGTACCCCAGTGAGAGTCAGTGTGTGTGGGACCCGTACCCCAGTGAGAGTCAGTGCGTGTGGGACCCTTACCCCAGTGAGAGTCAGTGCGTGTGGGACCCGTACCGCAATGAGAGTCAGTGTGTGGAACCCATACCCCAGTGAGAGTCAGTGTGTGTGGGACCCGTACCCCAGTGAGAGTCAATGTGTGTGGGACCCGTGCCCCAGTGAGAGTCAGTTTGTGTGGGACCCGTACCCCAGCGAGAGTCAGTGTGTGTGGGACCCGTACCCCAGTGAGAGTCAGTGTGTGTGGGATCCGTACCCCAGTGAGAGTCAGTGGGTGTGCGACCCGTTCCCCAGTGAGAGTCAGTGTGTGTGGAACCCGTACCCCAGTGAGAGTCAGTGTGTGTGGGACCCGTACCGCAGTGAGAGTCAGTGTGCGTGGGACCCGTACCCCAGTGAGAGTCAGTGTGTGTGGGACCCGTACCCCATTGAGAGTCAGTGTGTGTGGGACCCGTACCCCAGTGAGAGTCAGTGTGTGTGGGACCCGTACCGCAGTGAGAGTCAGTGTGTGTGGGACCCGTACCCCAGTGAGAGTCAGTGTGTGTGGGACCCGTACCCCATTGAGAGTCAGTGTGTGTGGGACCCGTACCCCAGTGAGAGTCAGTGTGTGTGGGACCCGTACCCCTGTGAGAGTCAGTGTGTGTGGGACCCGTACCCCAGTGAGAGTCAGTGTGTGTGGGACCCGTACCCCAGTGAGAGTCAGTGTGTGTGGGACCCGTACCCCAGTGAGTGTCAGTGTGTGTGGGACCCGTACCCCTGTGAGAGTCAGTGTGTGTGGGACCCGTACCCCAGTGAGAGTCAGTGTGTGTGGGACCCGTACCCCAGTGAGAGTCAGTGTGTGTGGGACCCGTACCCTAGTGAGAGTCAATGTGTGTGGTACCTGTACCCCAGTGAGAGTCAGTGTGTGTGGTACCCGTACCCCAGTGAGAGTCAGTGTTGTGGGACCCGTACCCCAGTGAGAGTCAGTGTGTGTGGGACCCGTACCCCAGTGAGAGTCAGTGTGTGTGGGACCCGTACCCCAGTGAGAGTCAGTGTGTGGAACCCATACCCCAGTGAGAGTCAGTGTGTGTGGAACCCGTACCCCAGTGAGAGTCAATGTGCGTGGGACCCGTACCCCCGTGAGAGTCAGTGTGTGTGGGACCCGTACCCCAGTGAGAGTCAGTGTGTGTGGAACCCGTACCCCAGTGAGAGTCAGTGTGTGTGGGACCCGTACCCCTGTGAGAGTCAGTGTGTGTGGGACCCGTACCCCAGTGAGAGTCAGTGTGTGTGGGACCCGTACCCCAGTGAGAGTCAGTGTGTGTGGGACCCGTACCCCAGTGAGAGTCATTGTGTGTGGGACCCGTACCCCAGTGAGAGTCAGTGTGTGTGGGACCCATACCCCAGTGAGAGTCAGTGTGTGTGGGACCCGTACCCCAGTGAGAGTCAGTGTGTGTGGGACCCGTACCCCAGTGAGAGTCAGTGTGTGTGGGACCCGTACCCCAGTGAGAGTCAGTGTGTGTGGGACCCTTACCCCAGTGAGAGTCAGTGTTTGTGGGACCCGTACCCCACTGAGAGTCAGTGTGTGTGGGACCCGTACCCCAGTGAGAGTCAGTGTGTGGAACCCATACCCCAGTGAGAGTCAGTGTGTGTGGGACCCGTACCCCAGTGAGAGTCAATGTGCGTGGGACCCGTACCCCCGTGAGAGTCAGTGTGTGTGGGACCCGTAACCCAGTGAAAGTCAATGGGTGTGGAACCCGTATCCCAGTGAGAGTCAGTGTGTGTGGGACCCGTACCCCAGTGAGAGTCAGTGTGTGTGGGACCCGTACCCCAGTGAGAGTCAGTGTGTGTGGGACCCGTACCCCAGTGAGAGTCAATGTGTGTGGGACCCGTACCCCAGTGAGAGTCAGTGTGTGTGGGACCCGTACACCAGTGAGAGTCAATGTGTGTGGGACCCGTACCCCAGTGAGAGACAGTGTGTGTGGGACCCGTACCCCATTGGGAGTCAGTGTGTGTGCGATCCGTACCCCAGTGAGAGTCAGTGTGTGTGGGACCCGTAGCCCACTGAGAGTCAATGTGTGTGGGACCCGTACCCCAGTGAGAGTCAGTGTGTGTGGGACCCGTACCCCAGTGAGAGTCAGTGTGTGTGGGACCCGTACCCCAGTGAGAGTCAGTGTGTGTGGGACCCGTACCCCAGTGAGAGTCAGTGCATGTGGGACCCTTACCCCAGTGAGAGTCAGTGTGTGTGGGACCCGTACCGCAATGAGAGTCAGTGTGTGGAACCCATACCCCAGTGAGAGTCAGTGTGTGTGGGACCCGTACCCCAGTGAGAGTCAGTGTGAGTGGAACCCGTACCCCAGTGAGAGTCAGTGTGTGTGGGACCCGTAGCCCACTGAGAGTCAATGTGTGTGGGACCCGTACCCCAGTGAGAGTCAGTGTGTGTGGGACCCGTACCCCAGTGAGAGTCAGTGTGTGTGGGACCCGTACCCCAGTGAGAGTCAGTGTGTGTGGGACCCGTACCCCAGTGAGAGTCAGTGCGTGTGGGACCCTTACCCCAGTGAGAGTCAGTGTGTGTGGGACCCGTACCGCAATGAGAGTCAGTGTGTGGAACCCATACCCCAGTGAGAGTCAGTGTGTGTGGGACCCGTACCCCAGTGAGAGTCAATGTGTGTGGGACCCGTGCCCCAGTGAGAGTCAGTTTGTGTGGGACCCGTACCCCAGCGAGAGTCAGTGTGTGTGGGACCCGTACCCCAGTGAGAGTCAGTGTGTGTGGGATCCGTACCCCAGTGAGAGTCAGTGTGTGTGCGACCCGTTCCCCAGTGAGAGTCAGTGTGTGTGGAACCCGTACCCCAGTGAGAGTCAGTGTGTGTGGGACCCGTACCGCAGTGAGAGTCAGTGTGCGTGGGACCCGTACCCCAGTGAGAGTCAGTGTGTGTGGGACCCGTACCCCATTGAGAGTCAGTGTGTGTGGGACCCGTACCCCAGTGAGAGTCAGTGTGTGTGGGACCCGTACCGCAGTGAGAGTCAGTGTGTGTGGGACCCGTACCCCAGTGAGAGTCAGTGTGTGTGGGACCCGTACCCCATTGAGAGTCAGTGTGTGTGGGACCCGTACCCCAGTGAGAGTCAGTGTGTGTGGGACCCGTACCCCTGTGAGAGTCAGTGTGTGTGGGACCCGTACCCCAGTGAGAGTCAGTGTGTGTGGGACCCGTACCCCAGTGAGAGTCAGTGTGTGTGGGACCCGTACCCCAGTGAGTGTCAGTGTGTGTGGGACCCGTACCCCAGTGAGAGTCAGTGTGTGTGGGACCCGTACCCCAGTGAGAGTCAGTGTCTTGGACCCGTACCCCAGTGAGAGTCAGTGTGTGTGGAACCCGTACCCCAGTGAGAGTCAGTGTGTGTGGGACCAGTACCCCAGTGAGAGTCAGTGTGTGTGGGACCCTTACCCCAGTGAGAGTCCGTGTGTGTGGGACCCGTACCCCAGTGAGAGTCAGTGTGTGTGGGACCCGTACCCCAGTGAGAGTCGGTGTGTGTGGGACCCAATATCCGAGTGAGAGTCCGTGTGTTTGGAACCTGTACCCCAGTGAGAGTCAGTGTGTGTGGGACCCGTGCACAGTGAGAGTCAATGTGTGTGGGACCCGTACCCCAGTGAGAGTCAGTGTGTGTGGGACCCATACCCCAGTGAGAGTCAGTGTGTGTGGGACCCGTACCCCAGTGAGAGTCAGTGTGTGTGGGACCCGTACCCTAGTGAGAGTCAATGTGTGTGGTACCTGTACCCCAGTGAGAGTCAGTGTGTGTGGTACCCGTACCCCAGTGAGAGTCAGTGTTTGTGGGACCCGTACCCCAGTGAGAGTCAGTGTGTGTGGGACCCGTACCCCAGTGAGAGTCAGTGTGTGTGGGACCCATACCCCAGTGAGAGTCAGTGTGTGTGGGACCCGTTCCCCAGTGAGAGTCAGTGTGTGTGGAACCCGTACCCCAGAGAGAGTAAGTGTGTGTGGGACCCGTACCCCAGTGAGAGTCAGTGTGTGTGGGACCCGTACCCCAGTGAGAGTCAGTGTTTGTGGGACCCGTACCCCAGTGAGAGTCAGTGTTTTTGGGACCCGTACCCCAGTGAGAGTCAGTGTGTGTGGGACCGTACCCCAGTGAGAGTCAGTGTATGTGGGACCGTACCCCAGTGAGAGTCAGTGTGTGTGGGACCCGTACCCCAGTGAGAGTCAGTGTGTGTGGGACCCGTTCCCCAGTGAGAGTCAGTGTGTGTGGGACCCGTACCCTAGTGAGAGTCAGTGTGTGTGGGACCGTACCCCAGTGAGAGTCAGTGTATGTGGGACCCGTACCCCAGTGAGAGTCAGTGTGTGTGGGACCCGTTCCCCAGTGAGAGTCAGTGTGTGTGGGACCCGTACCCTAGTGAGAGTCAGTGTGTGTGGGACCGTACCCCAGTGAGAGTCAGTGTATGTGGGACCGTACCCCAGTGAGAGTCAGTGTGTGTGGGACCCGTACCCCAGTGAGAGTCAGTGTGTGTGGGACCCGTTCCCCAGTGAGAGTCAGTGTGTGTGGGACCCGTACCCTAGTGAGAGTCAGTGTGTGTGGGACCCGTACCCCTGTGAGAGTCAGTGTGTGTGGGACCCGTACCCCAGTGAGAGTCAGTGTGTGTGGGACCCGTACCCCAGTGAGAGTCAGTGTGTGTGGGACCCGTACCCCAGTGAGTGTCAGTGTGTGTGGGACCCGTACCCCAGTGAGAGTCAGTGTGTGTTGGACCCGTACCCCAGTGAGAGTCAGTGTCTTGGACCCGTACCCCAGTGAGAGTCAGTGTGTGTGGAACCCGTACCCCAGTGAGAGTCAGTGTGTGTGGGACCAGTACCCCAGTGAGAGTCAGTGTGTGTGGGACCCTTACCCCAGTGAGAGTCAGTGTGTGTGGGACCCGTACCCCAGTGAGAGTCAGTGTGTGTGGGACCCGTACCCCAGTGAGAGTCGGTGTGTGTGGGACCCAATATCCGAGTGAGAGTCCGTGTGTTTGGAACCTGTACCCCAGTGAGAGTCAGTGTGTGTGGGACCCGTGCCCAGTGAGAGTCAGTGTGTGTGGGACCCGTACCCCAGTGAGAGTCAGTGTGTGTGGGACCCATACCCCAGTGAGAGTCAGTGTGTGTGGGACCCGTACCCCAGTGAGAGTCAGTGTGTGTGGGACCCGTACCCCAGTGAGAGTCAATGTGTGTGGTACCTGTACCCCAGTGAGAGTCAGTGTGTGTGGTACCCGTACCCCAGTGAGAGTCAGTGTTTGTGGGACCCGTACCCCAGTGAGAGTCAGTGTGTGTGGGACCCGTACCCCAGTGAGAGTCAGTGTGTGTGGGACCCATACCCCAGTGAGAGTCAGTGTGTGTGGGACCCGTTCCCCAGTGAGAGTCAGTGTGTGTGGAACCCGTACCCCAGAGAGAGTAAGTGTGTGTGGGACCCGTACCCCAGTGAGAGTCAGTGTGTGTGGGACCCGTACCCCAGTGAGAGTCAGTGTTTGTGGGACCCGTACCCCAGTGAGAGTCAGTGTTTTTGGGACCCGTACCCCAGTGAGAGTCAGTGTGTGTGGGACCGTACCCCAGTGAGAGTCAGTGTATGTGGGACCGTACCCCAGTGAGAGTCAGTGTGTGTGGGACCCGTACCCCAGTGAGAGTCAGTGTGTGTGGGACCCGTTCCCCAGTGAGAGTCAGTGTGTGTGGGACCCGTACCCTAGTGAGAGTCAGTGTGTGTGGGACCGTACCCCAGTGAGAGTCAGTGTATGTGGGACCCGTACCCCAGTGAGAGTCAGTGTATGTGGGACCCGTACCCCAGTGAGATTGTGACCAATCAGTTGAAGTTACTATTGGAAGGATAGTTATGTTTAACGTTGATGAAACAACAGCTCTATGATGCTTCCGAATATAGCTCCCAAATTGGTCTGAATTATTTTGGAGGTCTGAATTAGAAGGGTTTCTCTCTCGCAGTTACAATCAGGAGGTTGGGAGATCACCGAGTGGGAAATTAGACAGAATCTTGCGGAAGTGGGGAGGGGGTGAAATTAGATTGTTGTAACTCCCAATTCCCACGCCTCTCGTCTGCGACTGATGTGGCTGCAAATTACTGGGGAAGTGCACATTTAATTACACTGAGTAGGGCTGGTCCCGTCTGCTGGAGCAGACGCAGGCAGTGCGGAGTTAACCCTTCCACTACCCCACCCCCCCAACTCCATCCCACCCACCGTCTCTCCTCCTTTCATTCTGAACTCACCTCCTGACCCCCCCCCGAAAGCCTGTCCACCATCTACAAGGCACAAGTCAGGAGTGTGAGGGAATACCTCTCCACTCGCCTGGACGAGTGCAGCTCCCAACAACCCTCGAGAAGCACGACACCATCACCCGCCGCCTTCTCGAGAGGCAACTAGGAATGGGCATTAAATACGGGCCTAACCAACGAGGACCAAATTTTTTTTTAAAAACACGCTGTCGCTGGGCCTCCGAAAACATTTTCCACAATCATTTGATGTTAATTGAACGTATTAATTGCCTGCCCGATTAAAGGGGTTATTGAACAGGGACGGGAGGGCCCTGTCCCTCTGGGAGACACAATCTCAGTAAATTGTCCTTTCCCTCAGTGCCGAGCACCAAAATTAAACCCCAGACTTACACACTCGTCTTTCATTTTACATTGTGCCTTCAAAGGCCTTTGGAGATCCCAGCCCCACCCCAGACACAGGGGCCCTGGATTCAAAGCGAACTTGTGTGTGGGCCAAATCCGCAACTTCAAAGCTCTGCTGTTGCCGACAGATTCGGGATCCTTCACACAGAGAGAACTGTGAATTCCCGAGCCCCAAACCCCAGATCTCCATCATCCAGTGCGGCACTCCCTCAGTACTGACCCTCTGACAGTGCGGCACTCCCTCAGTACTGACCCTCTGACAGTGCGGCACTCCCTCAGTACTGACCCTCTGACAGTGCGGCACTCCCTCAGTACTGACCCTCTGACAGTGCGGCACTCCCTCAGTACTGACCCTCTGACAGTGCGGCGCTCCCTCAGTACTGACCGTCCGACAGTGCGGCACTCCCTCAGTACTGACCCTCTGACAGTGCAGCACTCCCTCAGTACTGACCCTCTGACAGTGCGGCACTCCCTCAGTACTGACCCTCTGACAGTGCGGCACTCCCTCAGTACTGACCCTCTGACAGTGCAGCACTCCCTCAGTACTGACCCTCTGACAGTGCGGCACTCCCTCAGTACTGACCCTCTGACAATGCGGCACTCCCTCAGTACTGACCCTCTGACAGTGCGACACACCCTCAGTACTGACCCTCTGACAGTGCGGCACTCCCTCAGCACTGACTCTCTGATAGTGCGGCACTCCCTCAGCACTGACCCTCTGACAGTGCGGCTCTCCCTCAGTACTGACCCTCTGACAGTGCGGCACTCCCTCAGTACTGACCCTCTGACAGTGCGGCGCTCCCTCAGTACTGACCCTCTGACAGTGCGGCGCTCCCTCAGTACTGACCCTCTGACAGTGCAGCACTCCCTCAGTACTGACCCTCTGACAGTGCGGCACTCCCTCAGTACTGACCCTCTGACAGTGCGGCACTCCCTCAGTACTGACCCTCTGACAGTGCGGCACTCCCTCAGTACTGACACTCTGACAGTGCGGCTCTCCCTCAGTACTGACCCTCTGACAGTGCGGCACTCCCTCAGTACTGACCCTCTGACAGTGCGGCGCTCCCTCAGTACTGACCCTCTGACAGTGCGGCACTCCCTCAGTACTGACCCTCTGA
This sequence comes from Scyliorhinus torazame, assembly GCF_047496885.1. Lineage (NCBI taxonomy): Eukaryota > Metazoa > Chordata > Chondrichthyes > Carcharhiniformes > Scyliorhinidae > Scyliorhinus > Scyliorhinus torazame. Next base: position 41,428 of record NW_027308823.1, read on the forward strand.
CAGTGCGGCACTCCCTCAGCACTGACCCTCTGACAGTGCAGCACTCCCTCAGCACTGACCCTCTGACAGTGCAGCACTCCCTCAGTACTGACCCTCTGACAGTGCGGCACTCCCTCAGCACTGACCCTCCCACAGTGCGGCACTCCCTCAGTACTGACCCTCTGACAGTGCAGCACTCCCTCAGTACTGACCCTCTGACAGTGCGGCGCTCCCTCAGTACTGACCCTCTGACAGTGCGGCGCTCTCTCAGTACTGACCCTCTGACAGTGCAGCGCTCCCTCAGTACTGACCCTCTGACAGTGTGGCACTCCCTCAGTACTGACCTCTGACAGTGCAGCACTCCCTCAGTACTGACCCTCTGACAGTGCAGCACTCCCTCAGTACTGACCCTCCGACAGTGCGGCTCTCCCTCAGTACTGACCCTCTGACAATGCGGCACTCCCTCAGTACTGACCCTCTGACAGTGCGGCGCTCCCTCAGTACTGACCCTCTGACAGTGCGGCACTCCCTCAGTACTGACCCTCTGACAGTGCGGCACTCCCTCAGTACTGACCCTCTGACAGTGCAGCACTCCATCAGTACTGACCCTCTGACAATACGGCACTCCCTCAGTACTGACCCTCTGACAGTGCGGCACTCCCCCAGTACTGACCCTCTGACAGTGCAGCACTCTATCAGTACTGACCCTCTGACAGTGCGGCGCTCCCTCAGTACTGACCCTCTGACAGTGCGGCACTCCCTCAGTACTGACCCTCTGACAGTGCAGCACTCCCTCAGTACTGACCCTCTGACAGTGCGGCGCTCCCTCAGTACTGACCCTCTGACAGTGCGGCACTCCCTCAGTACTGACCCTCTGACAGTGCGGCACTCCCTCAGTACTGACCCTCTGACAGTGCGGCACTCCCTCAGTACTGACCCTCTGACACTGCGGCGCTCCCTCAGTACTGACCCTCTGACAGTGTGGCACTCCCTCAGTACTGACCCTCTGACAGTGCGGCACTCCCTCAGTACTGACCCTCTGACAGTGCAGCACTCCCTCAGTACGGACCCTCTGACAGTGCAGTACTCCCTCAGTACTGACCCTCTGACAGTGCGGCACTCCCTCAGTACTGACCCTCTGACACTGCGGCGCTCCCTCAGTACTGACCCTCTGACAGTGTGGCACTCCCTCAGTACTGACCCTCTGACAGTGCGGCACTCCCTCAGTACTGACCCTCTGACAGTGCGGCACTCCCTCAGTACTGACCCTCTGACAGTGCAGCACTCCCTCAGTACGGACCCTCTGACAGTGCGGCACTCCCTCAGTACTGACCCTCTGACACTGCGGCGCTCCCTCAGTACTGACCCTCTGACAGTGTGGCACTCCCTCAGTACTGACCCTCTGACAGTGCGGCACTCCCTCAGTACTGACCCTCTGACAGTGCAGCAGCCCTCAGTACTGACCCTCTGACAGTGCAGCACTCCCTCAGTACTGACCCTCTGACAGTGCAGCACTCCCTCAGCACTGACACTAGGTCAGTCTGGATAATAATAATCTTTATTGTCACAAGTAGGCTTACATTAACGCTGCAATGAAGTTACTGTGAAAAATCCCCTCGTCGCCACATTCCGGTGCCTGTTCAGGTACACTAGGGGAGAATTCAGAATGTCCGATTCACCTAAACAAGCATGTCTTTCGGGACTTGTGGGAGGAAACCGGGGCACCCGGAGGAAACCCACGCAGACACGGGGAGAACGTGCAGACTCCGCGCAGACAGTGACCCAAGCCGGGAATCGAACCGGGGACCCTGGAGCTGTGAAGCCACAGTGCTAACCACTGTGCTGCCGCCCCCCCCCCCCCCCCACCCACCCCTCATTACTGAGAGAGAAACTGGGGGAGGTGAGTCAGGTTTGTGTAGAAGGGACGAATCTCTCGCCTCTGGTCCCCCGCCATCCCCGACTTTGACGACGAGCTCCGGCCCTTCAATCTCCATTCCACTCGGTGCCCAGCGCTTTCCTGAGGCGGGAAGTGAGGCTCTGCCTGTTGCAGGCCCGAGAGTGCAGGCTTTGGGCCTAGCATTGCTGAGTCACGCCGGCGGTGTACTTACCCGGGCACCTCCCGGAATTGTAAATCAATCTCCAGGCTTCCCCAGCTGGGGCAGACGTGGGCCTCGCGGCATGGCCGCTGTCCTCAATCTCCTCGGCGATCACCACCGTAAATGCCGGGCTGATCGCACTCACTCGAGCTTTGAAACGTCAGCCGTGATCAAGTCGAGAATACAGGCTGTGCTACAATTATTCAGCTGCCATATTTAGCGACTTGGTTTGAAACCCTCTCTGATCGAGAGCTGGAGCAGCGACAGGCATCAGAAAGGGCACCCACGCGGGTCCTGTCCTGGGAGTGTTTGATGGAGACAGTGTCGAGGGAGCTTTACTCTGTATCTAACCCCGTGCTGTACCTGTCCTGGGAGTGTTTGATGGGGACAGTGTAGAGGGAGCTTTACTCTGTATCTAACCCCGTGCTGTACCTGTCCTGGGAGTGTTTGATGGGGACAGTGTAGAGGGAGCTTTACTCTGTATCTAACCCCGTGCTGTACCTGTCCTGGGAGTGTTTGATGGGGACAGTGTAGAGGGAGCTTTACTCTGTATCTAACCCCGTGCTGTACCTGTCCTGGGAGTGTTTGATGGGGACAGTGTAGAGGGAGCTTTATTCTGCATCTCACCCCGTGCTGTACCTCTCCTGGGAGTGTTTGATGGGGACAGTGTAGAGGGACCTTTACTCTGTATCTAACCCCGTGCTGTACCTGTCCTGGGAGTGTTTGATGGGGACAGTATAGAGGGAGCTTTACTCTGTATCTAACCCCGTGCTGTACCTGTCCTGGGAGTGTTTGATGAGGACAGTGTAGAGGGAGCTTTAACCTGTATCTAGCCCCGTGCTGTACCTGTCCTGGGAGTGTTTGATGGGGACAGTGTAGAGGGAGCTTTACTCTGTATCTAACCCCGTGCTGTACCTGTCCTGGGAGTGTTTGATGGGGACAGTGTAGAGGGAGCTTTACTCTGTATCTAACCCCGTGCTGTACATCTCCTGGGAGTGTTTGATGGGGACAGTATAGAGAGAGCTTTACTCTGTATCTAACCCCGTGCTGTACCTGTCCTGGGAGTGTTTGATGGGGACAGTGTAGTGGGAGCTTTACTCTGTATCTAACCCCGTGCTGTACCTGTCCTGGGAGTGTTTGATGGGGACAGTGTAGAGGGAGCTTTACCCTGTATCTAACCCCGTGCTGTACCTGTCCTGGGAATGTTTGATGGGGACAGTGTAGAGGGAGCTTTACTCTGTATCTAACCCCGTGCTGTACCTGTCCTGGGAGTGTTTGATCGGGACAGTGTAGAGGGAGCTTTACTCTGTATCTAACCCCGTGCTGTACCTGTCCTGGGAGTGTTTGATGGGGAGACAGTGTCGAGGGAGCTTTACTCTGTATCTAACCCCGTGCTGTACCTGTCCTGGGAGTGTTTGATGGGGACAGTGTAGAGGGAGCTTTACTCTGTATCTAACCCCGTGCTGTACCTGTCCTGGGAGTGTTTGATGGGGACAGTGTAGAGGGAGCTTTACTCTGTATCTAACCCCGTGCTGTACCTGTCCTGGGAGTGTTTGATGGGGACAGTGTAGAGGGAGCTTTACTCTGTATCTAACCCCGTGCTGTACCTGTCCTGGGAGTGTTTGATGGGGACAGTGTAGAGGGAGCTTTATTCTGCATCTCACCCCGTGCTGTACCTCTCCTGGGAGTGTTTGATGGGGACAGTGTAGAGGGACCTTTACTCTGTATCTAACCCCGTGCTGTACCTGTCCTGGGAGTGTTTGATGGGGACAGTATAGAGGGAGCTTTACTCTGTATCTAACCCCGTGCTGTACCTGTCCTGGGAGTGTTTGATGAGGACAGTGTAGAGGGAGCTTTAACCTGTATCTAGCCCCGTGCTGTACCTGTCCTGGGAGTGTTTGATGGGGACAGTGTAGAGGGAGCTTTACTCTGTATCTAACCCCGTGCTGTACCTGTCCTGGGAGTGTTTGATGGGGACAGTGTAGAGGGAGCTTTACTCTGTACCTAACCCCGTGCTGTACATCTCCTGGGAGTGTTTGATGGGGACAGTATAGAGAGAGCTTTACACTGTATCTAACCCCGTGCTGTACCTGTCCTGGGAGTGTTTGATGGGGACAGTGTAGTGGGAGCTTTACTCTGTATCTAACCCCGTGCTGTACCTGTCCTGGGAGTGTTTGATGGGGACAGTGTAGAGGGAGCTTTACCCTGTATCTAACCCCGTGCTGTACCTGTCCTGGGAATGTTTGATGGGGACAGTGTAGAGGGAGCTTTACTCTGTATCTAACCCCGTGCTGTACCTGTCCTGGGAGTGTTTGATCGGGACAGTGTAGAGGGAGCTTTACTCTGTATCTAACCCCGTGCTGTACCTGTCCTGGGAGTGTTTGATGGGGACAGTGTAGAGGGAGCTTTACTCTGTATCTAACCCCGTGCTGTACCTGTCCTGGGAGTGTTTGATCGGGACAGTGTAGAGGGAGCTTTACTCTGTATCTAACCCCGTGCTGTACCTGTCCTGGGAGTGTTTGATGGGGACAGTGTAGAGAGAGTTTTACTCTGTATCTAACCCCGTGCTGTACCTGTCCTGGGAGTGTTTGATGGGGACAGTGTAGAGGGAGCTTTACTCTGTATCTAACCCCGTGCTGTACATCTCCTGGGAGTGTTTGATGGGGACAGTGTAGAGAGAGCTTTACTCTGTATCTAACCCCGTGCTGTACCTGTCCTGGGAGTGTTTGATGGGGACAGTGTAGTGGGAGCTTTACTCTGTATCTAACCCCGTGCTGTACCTGTCCTGGGAGTGTTTGATGGGGACAGTGTAGAGGGAGCTTTACCCTGTATCTAACCCCGTGCTGTACCTGTCCTGGGAATGTTTGATGGGGACAGTGTAGAGGGAGCTTTACTCTGTATCTAACCCCGTGCTGTACCTGTCCTGGGAGTGTTTGATGGGGACAGTGTAGAGAGAGCTTTACTCTGTATCTAACCCCGTGCTGTACCTGTCCTGGGAGTGTTTGATGGGGACAGTGTAGTGGGAGCTTTACTCTGTATCTAACCCCGTGCTGTACCTGTCCTGGGAGTGTTTGATGGGGACAGTGTAGAGGGAGCTTTACCCTGTATCTAACCCCGTGCTGTACCTGTCCTGGGAATGTTTGATGGGGACAGTGTAGAGGGAGCTTTACTCTGTATCTAACCCCGTGCTGTACCTGTCCTGGGAGTGTTTGATGGGGACAGTGTAGTGGGAGCTTTACTCTGTATCTAACCCCGTGCTGTACCTGTCCTGGGAGTGTTTGATGGGGACAGTGTAGAGGGAGCTTTACTCTGTATCTAACCCCGTGCTGTACCTGTCCTGGGAGTGTTTGATGGGGACAGTGTAGAGGGAGCTTTACTCTGTATCTAACCCCGTGCTGTACCTGTCGTGGGAGTGTTTGATGGGGACAGTGTAGAGGGAGCGTTACTCTGTTTTAGGGATGTGTGTAGCCTCTTGCTATCTGCATCCTCTGGGGGGGGGGAGTTGTGTGAGGTGAGAAGGTGTTGATGTTGGTCAGGTTCTGTTCTCCGATTGACAGCGATTGGAATGTGCGCCTGGGGCAGAGGAAGATGTTGAACTGTAGCATGTGTTCCTGGGGTTTGGAGACTGCTGTTTGGATTGTTCACAGAGTCGGTTCGAGGTTGTTCCTGGGAAGACGGAGGCTCAGCTTACAGCAGCTGATGTGAATTAGTGAGCGAGGTAAATGAGACGAATGTAACCTCCATTACTAAACTCAAACCCTCAACAAACCTCAAACCGCAGTGAGGGCAAACCACCTCCGAGAGCCCAATCGTAACGAGCACTCACACTCACACACACCCTCACACACACCCTCACACACACCCTCACACACACCCTCACACACACCCTCACACACACCCCCACACAGACCCTCACACAGACCCTCACACACACCCTCACACACACCCTCACACACACCCTCACACAGACCCTCACACACACCCTCACACACATCCTCACACACATCCTCACACACACCCTCACACAGACCCTCACACACACCCTCACACACACCCTCACACACACCCCCACACAGACCCTCACACAGACCCTCACACAGACCCTCACACAGACCCTCACACACACCCTCACACACACCCTCACACACACCCTCACACACACCCTCACACAGACCCTCACACACACCCTCACACACACCCTCACACACACCCTCACTCACACACACACACCCTCACACACACCCTCACTCACACACACACACACTCATACACACCCTCACACACACCCTCACACACACCCTCACACACACCCTCACTCACACACACACACACTCATACACACCCTCACACACACCCTCACACACACTCACACACACACTCACACACACCCTCACACACACACACACTCATACACACCCTCACACACACCCTCACACACACTCACACACACACTCACACACACCCTCACACACACCCTCACACACACTCACTCACACACACACTAACTCACTCACTCACACACACACTCACACTCATACACACCCTCACACACACCCTCACACACACCCTCACACACCCTCACACACACTCACTCACACACACACACTCACACACACTCACACACACTCATACACACTCACACACACACTCACACACACTCACTCACACACTCACACACACTCACGCACACTCACTCACGCACACACACTCACACACACCCTCACACACCCTCACACACACTCACTCACACACACACACTCACACACACTCACACACACACTCACACACACTCATACACACTCACACACACACTCACACACACTCACACACACACTCACACACACTCATACACACTCACACACACACTCACACACACTCACTCACACACACCCTCACACACACACACTCACACACACTCACACTCATACACACCCTCACACACACCCTCACACACACCCTCACACACCCTCACACACACTCACTCACACACACACACTCACACACACTCACACACACACTCACACACACTCATACACACTCACACACACACTCACACACACTCACTCACACACTCACACACACTCACGCACACTCACTCACACACACACTCATACACACACACACACTCACTCACTCACACACACACACTCACACACACACACTCACGCACACACTCATACACACACTCACTCACACTCACTCACTCACTCACTCACTCACACTCACTCACACACACACGTTCACTCACACACACACACACACACACACTCACACTCACATACACACTCACACACACACTCACTCACTCACTCACTCACTCACACTCACCCACGTTCATTCACACACACGTTCATTCACACACACACTCACTCACACACACACTCACTCACTCACTCACACACACACACTCACACACACTCACACACACTCATACACACTCACTCACTCACTCACACTCACACACTCACTCACACACTCATACACACCCTCACACACCCTCATATACACACACTCACACACGCTCAATATACACACACTCACACGCACACTCAATACACACACACTCACGCTCAATATACACACACTCACGCTCACACACTCACTCACACTCAATCACACACTCATACACACTCTCACACACTCACTCATACACACTCTCACACACACACTCTCTTTCTCACACACACTCTCTCTCTCACACTCTCTCACACACACCCTCACACTCACACATACACGTTCACTCACACACACACACACACCCTCACACACACACTCACTCACACACACACACACACTCACTCACATACTCATACACACTCACTCATACACACACTCACACACTCAGTCACACTCTCTCACACTCAGTCACACTCACTCACACTCACTCACACTCACTCACTCACTCACTCACACACACACACTCATACACACCCTCACACACCCTCATATACACACACTCACACACGCTCAATGTACACACACTCACTCACACGCACACTCAATATACACACATTCACGCTCAATATACACACACTCTCTCACACACACTTTCACACACACACCCTCACACACACACTCTCACACACACACCCTCACACACACACCCTCACTCACACACTCTCACACACACTCTCACACACACACCCTGACACACACACTCTCACACACACACTCTCACACACACACTCTCACACACACACTCTCTCTCACACACTCTCTCTCACACTCTCTCACACACTCTCTCTCACACTCTCTCACACACACTCTCTCACACACACTCTCTCACGCACACTCTCTCTCTCACGCACTCTCTCTCACACACACTCTCTCTTACACACACACACTCTCTCTCACACACTCTCTCACACACACACAGACACACTCTCACACTCTCTCTCTCACACACTCTCTCACACACTCTCTCACACACTCTCTCTCACACACTATCACACACACACACTCTCACACTCTCACACACACACTCTCACACACTCACAC
>NW_027308823.1:57500-60000 GCF_047496885.1 Scyliorhinus torazame
GTCTACACCCTCCCATATACACACTCGCATTCACACCCTCCCATTTACACACTCTCGTCTACACCCTCCCATTTACACACTCACATTCACGCTCTCATCTACACCCTCTCATTTACACACTCACATTTACACCCTCACATTCACACGCCCTCGCACACTCACATTTACACACTCACATTTACACACACTGCTTTACATTCTCTGATTTAGACCCTCCGATTTACACACTCACGTTTACACGCTTGCATTTACACACTCACATTTACACACTCTCATTTACACCCTCTCATTTACGGACCGGTTTACACCCTCTCTTGCACACTCACGTTTACACGCTCATACACATGCATGCACAGAACAGTTAGATTCTGATGCGGGGGGAGAGAGAGAGAGAGACTGACAGAGAGACAGAGAGAGAGAGAGAGACTAATAATCATAATCTTTAGTGTCACAAGTAGGCTTATATTAACACTGCAATGAAGTTACTGTGAAAAGCCCCTAGTTCCGGCGCCTGTTCGGGTACACTGGGGGAGAATTCAGAATGTCCGATTCACCCAACAGCACATCTTTCGGGACTTGTGGGAGGAAACCGGAGCACCCGGAGGAAACCCACACAGACACGGGGGAGAACGTGCAGACTCCGCACAGACAGTGACCCAAGCCGGGAATCGAACCCGGGTCCCTGGCGCTGTGAAGCAACAGTGCTAACCACTGTGCTACCCTCCCAGGTGAGAATTCTACCACTAAACCACCAATGCATACAGGCTGTCAGCCTGTAAAAGAGAGAAAGACAGAGAGTGAGAGAAAGAGAGACAGAGCGAGAGAAAAACAGAGAGGGAGACACACACACACACAGACCGACAGAGAGAGAGAAACTAAAAGAGAGAAAGACATAGAGAGACAGTGAGAGACAGAGCGAGAGAGATAAACAGAGAGACACAGACATGGAGAGAGAGGGAGTGAGAGAGACAGACACCGAGAGAGACAGACAGAGAGAGAGACAGACAGAGACAGACAGAGAGAGAGACAGACAGAGAGAGAGACAGACAGCGAGAGAGACAGACAGCGAGAGAGACAGACAGCGAGAGAGACAGACAGCGAGAGAGAGAGAGAGACAGACAGAGAGAGAGACAGACAGAGAGAGAGACAGACAGAGAGAGAGACAGACAGCGAGAGAGAGACAGACAGAGAGAGAGACAGACAGCGAGAGAGACAGAGAGAGAGAGACAGACAGAGAGAGAGAGACAGAGAGAGAGAGACAGACAGCGAGAGAGACAGACAGCGAGAGAGACAGAGAGAGAGAGACAGAGAGCGAGAGAGACAGAGAGCGAGAGAGACAGAGAGCGAGAGAGACAGAGAGCGAGAGAGACAGACAGACCGAGAGAGACAGACAGGCATAAAGAGGAGACAGAGAGAGGGGAAAAGCGAGGGACAGAGAGAGAGAGAGAGAGAAACAGAGAGAATGAAAGAACAAAAACAAGATACGGACAGCAGGATGTCAGACAGTGAGAAAGAGACGGGAACCCAGAGGTTGGAGGAGAGGGAGAAGTTATTTTGTGAAAGTGAGAGACACCAATAGAGAGCAGCGTGCAGGAGGAATGTTGAGGGTTAATCCTCGGAGCTGAACACTGCAAACTGATGAAATGTCTCTGAGGGGGTGGAGACAGACGATGAGATATCGTTTATTCGCAACTCCAACATTCTGGAATAAACTTAATTCGGACCCCATCTAAACCGGTCAAAATTCTTCAGCCAATTGCAGCCACCAGTCTCTTGGCTGTTCAATCGAGGATTCAGTTCATCGAGACGTCCTCAAACACAGTTCGCCAGACAAACTCGACTGACTTTAACACAACGAATTAACGAATCCTTTACTTTAATATTGGGGTCCAATAATCTGTCAGAGTCTGGGCGGGTGGTGGGGAGGTGGAGGTCCATAATCCTAGAAAACAAGGTGCGATGATTGGGTTTAACTAGAGCCCACCCGTCTCAGTCACGGCTGGTCACAGTCAGGGATATCTGGGTAGAGACATTATCTGGGTGACAGTTTACAACATAGCGTCTCCACCCTTTAATAAATGATCGTGTCTATTCCCCATTCCAAATCGGGCATTAACGCTCCAGCTGATTACAAGGATTTGTCAGCAAGTTAATATTTGGTTGCGATTTTTCTGTCTGCTGATGTGTGAGAGTATTTTTGGCTGGGGCAGCTTGTGCTTTTGGACCGACAGCTTCATCTATCACCCAGAATTAATCGGACCGCCAACAAACATCTGCAGGCGAACGAAGGCAGCCCCAAATACAACAAGTGTCAGTCCTGGAATCTTTATTAACCAAAATACCATCTTTCACAATTGCACAGTGAGTGATCCTCACCCTGAATAAACAGTGACTCTGTCCAGTTACACAGTGAGTGATCCTCACCCTGAATAAACAGTGACTCTGTACAGTTACACAGTGAGTGACCCTCACCCTGCTGAATAAACAGTGACTCTGTACA
>NW_027308824.1:0-67572 GCF_047496885.1 Scyliorhinus torazame
CAGAAGGGCTAGCTTCCTATGGTAGAACATACAGTATTTCACAGCCCAAAGTGCGAAGGAGTTTTGAAGCGTTTTCATTGATATGGAGGCTTAGACAGTAAGAAAGCCTGGAATTCATCCAAAATAAATGCTTCTCAACTTTCCTTCATATTGTAAAGGAGTTCTCACCATTCAGTGACTTCGTGGGCCCCACTGCTGTATTGTCGAAATCAACTGAAAAACAAAACGCTCCGATTTAACGTGGGCAGTGGGAGACAAAGACCACGGAAACTCTCTTTAGTTGCTCATTTAGCTCACAATAGACTTGAGTGCCATTCCTATTTTTTTTCCAGAAAAAGCTGGAAGTCGTCGAGAGATTCAAATTTTACGAACGGGCGAAAAACTCTTTCGCTGTGGTTGCCACGGGGTAAGTTTTTCCATAATGTCACCTTTAAGCATTTCTATTTGTCATGCGCGAGACTTCGGCCCGTAAGCCGGCCTCTGAGGCCTCGGAAAGTCCCCCCCCCCCCCCCCCCCCCCCCCCCCCCCCAAAATGGGGGTCCACTTATACGGCGAGTATAAAGGTGGACCGCTGGGTGTGGGTGGCCACCATTTCTGCCGATCGGTGTGCGGGCCTGCTCCGCGAGGCCGTGTCCTGAACCCCCATGTGTCTTCGCAACATCCCCCTTTCCACCTCCTTAATCCCTTGTGTCCAGTTTGAAAGCGTTGGTAAGCAAATGAGCCGCTTGTCAGGTCAAATATCGAGGCTGATTTTTTAATACAAGTAGAGCGTGTCATAATCTTTATTATTGTCACAAGTAAGCTTACATTAACACTGCAATGAAGTTACTGTAAAAATCCCCTAGTCGCCACACTCCGGCACCTGTTCGGGTACACAGAGGGAGAGTTCAGAATGTCCAATTCACATAACAAGCACGTCTTTCGGGACATGTGGGAGGAAACCAGAGCACGCGGAGGAAACCCACGCAGACACGGGGAGAACGTGCAGACTACGCACAGACAGTGACCCAAGCCGGGAATCGAACCTGGGACCCTGGCGCTGTGAAGCAACAGAGCTAACCACTGTGCTTCCGTGCTGCCTAGTTTATGCAAAAACAAGACCTCCGGGGCTGGAAGGTGGGGTTGTCTTATGTGCCGGTTGGACCTAGAGGGTTAGAATGTCAGAATGTGTAGCAGACAACAAAGTAAGTTTTTTTGAAGAATGTGGTCCACTGCTTTCCGGTGCCGTCCAAGACTTTTCTAACCCCCTTTTGCTAATTTTCAAACATACTGTGATGGTTAATCTCTCATGGTATTGCGCACAGGGAAGCAAAACCAAGAGCAGTCCTCATGAAGCAGGGTTAGAATAGTTAAGGGGGAAAGGATTTGCTGATGGCGTGAAGAGGAGGCCGTGTGGAGCATGAACACTAATGTGGATCATTTGGGCTGATTGTCCTGTTCCTGTACTGTAACTTTTATGTAATATATTTAGTTGGACCAGGACACACTGATATAGTTCAGTCCGCATCTGTCTTTATTTTATTTTTCCATGATAAACGTCCATGTCCAATTTTATAGTGAAGGCTGCCTATGTAATTGTGTCACACTGTAATTAACCCTGTTTTCCAGGGGTGATGCTGTAACACTTCCAAGGGTGAGGGTAGTTATGCCATCTCAAGTTTACATAAGGGCCCAGCCTCTCCGATATGGTGAGAATCCCAAAAATGGCTGGAAATTTTAAGTCCCTTTCTCGAACACAGCATGTTCCATTTTTGGGGGAGGTGGGGGGAAGAGAGTTGGGCTGGGGTTCGTGCATGCACAGTTTATGGAGGCAGCTGGCTGTTTAAATCATTGCTGTCTCCACGGAAGTGGGATCTTGGCAGGCCAGGAGTGTGAAACCCAGAGTGTAAAGAGTAAACCAGATAAGGGCAGGCCTGAACTTGGTGGATGCATTTGGATAGGCCTTTGGAGAGGCAAGATACACCCTAGGGAGAGGTTAGGCACCCTTTGGGGTTGTTTAAAGTAAATGTGATTGTGTGTAAAAACATTTTTTTACATAAGCTCATTGGCACTGTTGAGCTGCAAAAGAACTGTCCACCTGACAATGAACTGTCAAGGAACTGCTGAAGTTGTCAATGAACTATCAAACGATAGTGGGTGAGTTGGCATAGGGCTAAGAGAAAAGGGTGGTGGCATGGGAGAGGGACATGGGTTGTCCTAGGGACCATGGGATGGGTAGAGGGGCAAGTGTTGACACAGGGGATCTGAGAGGCCATGGGGGTGGGTGGGCGGGGCAGTAGGGGTACCATTGGCAGAGGTTTTCATGGCTGGAGTGTGTGGGCGGGTGATTGCGGGGTGTGAGGGCTGGAGGACTTTCGTTCTTTGATTTTTTAAATAATCTAAATCTACGCAGTGCCAGAGCAGGCCCACCCAGCCCGTCTCCACACCGTGCAACCTACGCACTCATTCTGGGGGTTGGGGACCCAACTCTGAATCCAGCCCCCCCTCCCCCAGAACAAAGCCCCAACCTGCGAGCAGCCATTTTTAATGGTCAGTGTGACAGGACCCGGAATCCTCCCATCTCAGCGCACCCAACCTTGGGGCGTAAGTGTGGGGCACAGGCGTCTGGAATTGAAAACAAATAGTTTTTTTAATACATAGATCGCATGCTAATGAGCTTTGGTTTACTTGACATTTTAACCAGGGTCCTGAAATGTTACCGTGGGTCACTAGAAGATGCCAGGGCAGCAGAGAGAGGAGGTGGAGATGAGAATATTAGTCGTTTTTGCTTCTGTCCCATGAGCATGATTGGCAGGCACGCCTGGGTGGAAGGAGCCTGCAAATGGGAGAGAAGGAACGGGGAGGGAGGCAATTTGCAGGAGGGGGATGGAAATCCCACCGCAGGGGTCAAACCGGGAGAACGGACCTGTCTAGCCTCCCCCGAGGACTCGAGGGGAGGGCCGGGAACAGGATGTCCCTCCCCAGCAACACGAATGTACCTGGAATTATAGATTATGAACGATGTGAAGAGCCCTGGCAATAGTTGCAAATATATATGCAAAGTTGAGTGTAGCTTGTATCACTAAATGTTAAGAGTCTTGACAAGAACACTTCTAAAAAAAACTATAAGATACACACTAATGTAAATAGAGTAGGGAAAAGATAGAACTGGGACCAGTGTCACAGACGTTGGGACAGCCTGGGCTATCTCTGTTGATATTGTTGCTGTGTTGATAATTATTGTTGTCTCTGTATTGTTCTGCAAAGTTTTGACATTAAGTGCTGTTATAACCTGCCTACTTACCATTGGCTGGGGACTAATGACAATCCCACAATCCTGTGGGAGTATGAGCTTCCCCAATGAGGGGGGGCGGAGAAACCATTAGTAAACTCCAAGTATAAATAAAGCTGGCCAGTTTGGAACCAGCAGGAAGGAGTGTGCAGCAAGGGAAGTTGCTGCTGCTGTTATATATATATGTTATTGTAAATAAATGTTATTACTTTGTACCCTTAAAACTCGTGCTGGATTCTTCGTGGCCCTCACAAAACTGGCGACGAAGGTTAAAGTGAATAGCTGTCTACACTGCTGAAGCCACCTCCCTGGATTTTTGTTGGATACAGGTTGGAAGTTGTTTTCTATTATACCATGCCTCTGTACGGACATTTGGATGTTTTTGATGCTGCGCTGGCAAGCTGGAACCAGTACACACAACGGATGCGTTACTATTTCCGGGCAAACAATATCACCGAAAACGAGCGCCAGGTGGTCATATTGCTCACCGCCTGCGGCCCGCATACGTTTGGGGTGATTAGGAGCCTTACATACCCAGCTGCTCCGGACACCAAAACGTTTGATGAACTTGTGAATATAGTGGGGCAACATTTTAACCCAACCCCGTCCACGATAGTCCAGCATTACCGGTTTAATACCGCTGAGAGGACCCCTGGAGAATCCCTTGCCGATTTTCTATCCAGGCTACGCAGGATTGCGGAGTACTGTGACTATGGTGAGACCTTGTCAGAAATGTTACACGACCGTTTAGTTTGCGGAATTAACAATGCGGCCACCCAGAGAAAGTTGTTAGCGGAGCCAACATTGACTTTTCAACACGCCATTCGAATAGTATTGTCCTGAGAGAGCGCAGAACGAGGAGTGCAGGAGCTACAGGGAATGGAAGTGCATGCCTTGGGGCGCAACCCCTTCCATCCGAAAACGTCCCCCCGCACTCCTGCGGTACCTTGGGCGAGGCAACGTCCGGACCGGCGCCAGTGGCCGTCGGACATTCCTCCCCGAAAGGAGCCTTCTCCAGAACCAATGGATGAGGAGCCATGTTCGCGTCAGACTTGTAGGCGCCGACCCCGTTGCGGACGGCGGTCCTGGGGGCACCAGAGGCGCCGTCGTTCCGACCGAAACTGGGACCAGCCCAGGGGCCGTAACTGGGACCAGCCCAGGGGCCGTACCTTCCATGTGGATGAACCTGCGGCGACTACTCCTGAGGACGTGGAGACGGAGGACGACTGCCTGCAGCTGCATTGTGTGGCAGCTCCCCGTGTGGCCCCCATTAAGGTGACAGTACGGGTCAATGGCCACCCGCTTGAGATGGGGTTGGACACTGGCGCAGCGGTCTCCGTGATCGCCCAGAGGACATTCGACCGCATCAAGCAGGGTATACAGACCCTTACATTAACCGACTCACAGGCCAGGTTGGCCACCTACACGGGGGAACCACTGGACATTGCAGGAACTACAATGACCCCTGTTGTCTATGGACGCCAGGAGGGGCGTTTCCCACTTATCGTGGTGCGTGGCCATGGGCCCAGCCTGTTGGGTAGGGACTGGTTGCGCCATTTGCGGTTGCAATGGCAGCACATCCTCCAAACAGTTTCTGAAGGGTTGACTGAAGTCCTAGGATGATACCCAGATGTATTCCAGCCTGGTTTGGGGAAAATAAAAGGGGCCGTAGCCCGTATCCAAGTCGAACCAGGAGCCACGCCGCGCTATTTCTGGGCGCGCCCGGTGCTTTATGCCTTGCTCGAGAAGGTAGAAGGGGAGCTCACTCGTTTGGAGAGTTTGGGTATTATCAGGCCCGTCCGTTTTGCTGACTGGGCAGCACCAATTGTACCTGTAATGAAGCCAGATGCCACAGTTCGCTTGTGTGGCGACTATAAACTTACAGTGAATACGGCTTCCCGACTCGACCGATATCCAATGCCTCGCATAGAGGATCTCTACGCGAAGCTTGCAGGTGGACTCTCGTTCACAAAATTAGATATGAGTCACGCCTACCTGCAGTTGGAGCTGGACACTGCCTCCCGACCATATGTAACGATTATTACACACCGGGGCCTGTATGAATATACACGGTTGCCCTTTGGAGTATCCTCTGCCTGCGCAATTTTTCAACGTGTTTTGGAGGGCATTTTGAGAGGTTTACCACGTGTTGCTGTCTACTTAGATGACGTTTTGATTACAGGGACGTCGGAGCAGGAACATTTGGAAAATCTGGAGGCTGTCCTTAGACGCTTTTCGGAGGCTGGAGTCCGTTTAGGTCACACAAAGTGCGTATTTCAGGCAAAAGAAGTAGTCTACCTAGGTTATCGGGTGGACCGCGAAGGTTTGCACCCCATCGCAGAGAAGGTGCGTGCAATTCAACATGCCCCCGCCCCGACTGACACTTCGCATCTTCGTTCTTTTCTCGGTCTCGTAAACTATTACGGGAAGTTCCTCCCCAATCTGGCAACTACGTTGGCCCCTTTGCACCTTCTGCTAAAGAAAAATCACACCTGGGTTTGGGGTCAGCCGCAAGAAACCTCTTTCAGGCGGGTAAAGCAACAATTGTCGTTGTCTGGGTTACTAACCCACTATGATCCTGGAAAACCTTTGCTCGTCACATGTGATGCATCCCCGTATGGTATTGGGGCCGTCCTGTCCCACAAGATGTAGAACATGGCCAAGCGACCGATAGCTTTCGCCTCCCGCACATTGACTGCAGCGGAGAAAAAGTACGCGCAGATCGAGAAGGAGGGCCTGGCAGTGGTTTTTGCGGTGAAACGCTTCCACCAGTACGTGTATAGCCGCCATTTCACTATCGTGACTGATCATAAGCCTCTGCTGGGACTTTTCAGAGAGGATAAGCCAATACCGCCCATTGCTTCCGCACGGATCCAGCGCTGGGCTTTGTTGCTCGCTGCATACGAGTATTCTCTGGAGCACAAACCAGGTACACAGATAGCAAATGCTGACGCACTGAGCCAATTGCCTTTATCGACCGGCCCCATGTCAACCCCCACGACCGGTGAGGTGGTTGGATCCCTAAATTTTATGGACACCTTGCCTGTCACGCCATCACAGATCCGTGAGTGGACCCAGACGGAGCCAGTCCTGTCAAAGGTTCGGCACTTAGTCCTGTATGGTGGGCAGCATAGACAGCTCCCAGGCGAGTTGCGGGCATTTTCCTCCAAGCTGTCAGAGTTCAGCGTGGAAGACGTCATCCTCTTGTGGGGGACGCGTGTGATTGTCCCGGAAAAAGGCCAGGAGCTGATACTAACAGACTTGCACAATGGGCATCCAGGTGTGACCAAAATGAAAATGTTGGCCCGGAGTTATGTCTGGTGGCCAGGCCTCGACACCGACATTGAGAAGGTGGCCCAAAACTGCTCCATTTGCCAGGAGCATCAGAAGCTTCCGCCGGCTGCGCCCCTACATCACTGGTAATGGCCAGGGCGGCCTTGGGCACGCTTGCATGCAGATTTCGCAGGCCCTTTTCAAGGATCCATGTTCCTTCTATTAATTGACGCCCAGTCTAAATGGCTAGAGGTGCATAAGATGCAGGGGACAACGTCCTGCACAACAATTGAAAAGATGCGTTTGTCGTTTAGTACGCATGAGTTTTAAGGATTCAAAGTAACAACATTTATTTACAATAACATATATATATAACAGCAGCAGCAACCAGAGAATACTCGTATGCAGCGAGGTGCTGATCACGGATAACGGCACTCCATTCACGAGTGAGGAGTTTGCGAGGTTCACGAAGATGAACGGCATACGCCATATCCGCACTGCCCCTTCCCACCCGGCTTCAAATGGGTTGGCATTCAAAAGAGGCCTAAAGAAGCAGTCTTCCGGATCAATGGACACGAGACTGGCTCGCTTTTTGTTTACGTATAGGACCACCCCCCATGCGGTGACTGGGGTAGCTCCCGCAGAACTCCTAATGGGCCAGAGACTTCGCACCCGCCTTAGTATGGTTTTCCCGGACATTGGCGCAAAAGTACACCGCACACAAGAACGGCAGGGACAGGGATTTTCTCGGCATCGGCCGATTCGGCAGTTTGTGCCCGGTGACCCAGTGTTCGTTCGGAATTTTGCTGGTGGTGCCCAGTGGGTTCCTGGTGTAATCTTTCACCAAACGGGCCCTATATCTTACCAGGTGCAAGCCCACGGTCGTCTCCAGCGCAATCATGTAGACCACGTTCAGTCCAAAAGACTATCCCCTCAAAAGATTCCCCGCCCCCGGAGCTCATTTCAACAGCCGCAGAGACCAGAGACAAGGGAAGGTAGTCCTCACAATCTTCCACTGGTGCCTCACTCGAAGCCTGCGCAGGTCGTTACGGGACCGAATGGAAATAGAGACGGTGACATGACGGTGGCAGCAGACTCTGACTCCGAGATGGAGAAACAGGATGCATCAGAGGGGAAATCTCGGGTTCACGGGCCGTGGATGTACAACCGTTGCGCCGTTCATCACGGAAGCGCCGGTCTCCGTCTCGTTACACGCCGCCTGATCCAGCGCCGCGTGCAAATGGTGTCCGGCCTGCGGCAAAACGAGTCCGACGCCCTCCTTCGCCAGGGTCTTCGGTGGATTCCTTGGACTTTGGGGGGGGGAGTGATGTTATAACCTGCCTACTTACCATTGGCTGGGGACTAATGACAATCCCACAATCCTGTGGCAGTATGAGCTTCCCCAATGAGGGGGGGGGGGAGAAACCATTAGTAAACTCCAAGTATAAATAAAGCTGGCCAGTTTGGAAACAGCAGGAAGGAGTGTGCAGCAAGGGAGGTTGCTGCTGCTGTTATATATATATGTTATTGTAAATAAATGTTGTTACTTTGAATCCTTAAAACTCATGCTGGATTCTTCGTGGCCCTCACAAAAGTGCAAAATGTCAATAAAAATGTTTTTCAAGAAATGTTGGGGAAACAAATTACTAAAAGTATTGTCCAGAACATGTTGCGATGATGCTTAAGCAGTAGCTGTTACTGGACACTTAAACCATGGTACTGGCTGAGTAACATGATTAATCTTGTAAAGAAGCATATGTTACATCCTTATTGCCTTTTGTTTCAGGGAAACTGCACTGTACGGAAACCTCATCCTTAGGAAAGGTGTGATTCCGGCCGGAGAAAATGGTGATTGAAAATATAGCCGAGGATAATCTCAGAGTCAATTTTATTGATAAAAGGTGATGAGGTGCAGATTACTGTTTCCAGTGATGCTGTGAATTTTCTTCTCTCAATATTCTTATTTCTCAATGATATCACCGTGAAATATGGAAAAAAAATTCTATATAGTATAATTGGAAATGCTAATCTCAACATGTATAAATTACTGGCTCCTGATGTGAATGTTAATGATGAGCAAGTGGGCTAAACATTGTGGCCATTTGCTGTTAGGAATTGTGATTACGAAACAGATTGGTAGGCTCATTTTCAAATGTTGGGAGCTGCTACATGCATTGAATAAAGACACCTTTAATGATTATTAACCCAGCGTGGGTAAAATGTATTCATGAGTCAGGTTATTTTAAACTCTGGTGCTATATATTTGTGGGGAATATGTGACATCGCTTTCAGTGTTACAATGAATTACTCGGGATGAATTTCATTTGTTTGAATTGTCTAACTATTGTAAACATTAAGCCAAGAACAAATTTATATTGGAGGCCACCGCCTTCACAAACAATGTTCAGTGAACTGTTTTTGTTTAAAAACATGTGGGATGTTTCTCTTCTCCAAGTGTTTGCAATAACTTTTCATTAAGACCATCTTTATATAAGCTCAGATAAAACACAGCTCACGCAATCTGATTGAAGAGATTGCACCACAAGTGCAGAATACTGTAGATCAAATTCTGCGCCCGTCCCTTGCGAAATTAAAGCAAATCCCTTGCTTAATGTCAACATTGTGCAAAATGCCAACAGCTAAGTAGGTCTGTTGTTCTAACTGTAAGGTTCAAAACGATTGCCAAACTGATCATGCTCCCCTCCTGTTAATGCACTGCTTAGGGGTGGGGGTGAATCAGGAATCTTAATTTGCTTGATATGTCTGAATTCCAGATTGTGCAACTATTGTGGGACAGCTAATTGAGAGCAGAGATTCAGGTCATGAACAGCAGCTCCATTTCCGCATTGTTCCTCGTGCGACGGCAGCACCCAATTGTGAGGGATGCCTATTTGCTGAAGCTGGTCTTAATAATTTCATTTCAGGAACAAGATTGGGCTCCCTACTTGAATCACTCTGCATTTCCTTTCCGAATAATGCAATAGCTCACTGATGCGCATTGCGGGGATAATATTTCAAAAAAACAGTTTGCAGGTCAACCGCAAATCCTCGGCCCCATTTGATTCAGAAAATAATTATTCATAGGGATTACATCAGTCAGACGCGGCAATGCATTGAGCCCAGATGCGTTTAATGTGAGGGAGGAGAGGAACCCAGAGCAGGTTCAGTTGTCAATTTAAACGAGAGACATGCACATGCATTTATAATACCGGCTTCGCCAGGAGATTTTGCCCAAACAACAATAAAATGCACGTATTGCCCCTGGACTTGCAGAGAATACCAGGAAACAGTATTTGGGATTCTGGACATGGTTAATATTTCCTGACAGTGTGTGGGTTTTTGCAGTGAAAGCGCATTGACGAGCAGCCATGAAAAGTTGACCCGTTTCTCTCACAGAACTACGATGGGATTAATTGAAAGGCGCTGCAGCCTCGCATTGAGGGGTGCTACTTAAGTGGGACTTGAGTCGAAGCTCTAATTCAAATCCACCCCCAAACAAAGGCCACATAAGATGCGACAGCCATCAGATAATCGAATCTCGACAGTGCAATCGTGTCAGCGATCCAGTTTGCTGGGAGGTGATTAACATTTAAAAGGGAAAGAGAGAGCTGGCACTTTCTGCTATGAGAGCGAGTAGACCCCCCCCCCCCCCCCCCCCCCCTCCGTTTAAGACAGAAACCAGCAGGAAATGTCCCCTCCCCAAAAGATCCATTTTGTTGCAGAGTTCAAACAGCTGACATAGTTGTATTTTTAATTCTTTCACGGGATGTGGCATCGCAGGCAAGGCCAGCATTTGTTGCCCATCACTAATTGCCCTCGAGCTGAGTGCCATTTTAAGAGTCAACCACGTTTGCCAGGCCGAATGGCCTCCTTCTGCTCTCTGGATTAAAGCTGTGTGGTTCCCATGGCAACACATCACCTAAAAATACATTTAAACACTCCTGGGTGGAACTTCCCCAGGCGGCATTTTTCACTCCCGCCGATGTCAGTGGACTTTTGAATGGCTCGCCGCATTTTCCAGGCCCAACCCCCTCCGTGACAGGACCGTTCAGCCCTTAATGTGACAGCGACGCCATTGGTCTCGTAGATTACAGCTTTCGTGTTAAAAATGGCCCTCTCCCCACTCCCCACAGCATGGGGGTCAGAGGAGGCAGGGGCAAGACAGCCAATCACAGTAGGGCGCCACCTGACCACACGGGAAGGCTGAAGCTGACGATGACAAAACAAATGACTATCAGATCTTGGGCCCAGTGACAACGAGAGGCAACAGCCTCCATTGCAAGGGGGCAGGGAGCTCTCATCATTTTGGTCAAGTGAAAAATCTGCAGCATATCAAATATTTTTTAAAAATCTCCTCCCAAAGGCTGACAATATGCTGTGCCAAAGAAGCATTGTGCACTATTAGTCTCTTCCTCAATGACTGTGAGGCAGTGGGTTAAAAAGAGTGCAAAAGTGCCATGATGTATAATTGACGTTCAAACTTAATTCAATCTTTAATCACCGTCATTTTTAACCTTATACAGCTAGGTGGTACGGGGGTGGTATGATGTGATAGATAAACACATCTAAATATTTAATTTGTTTCTTAAACTCATAACATTGATTTTAATCATTAAAAGACAAAGGAAATGTTGACGTCACTTCTATGTATTCAGTTTGTCTGGCAGCGCTGAAAGGTATTTAACAATAAAATAAATTGCCGATATTAGTTTCAATTTGGTGTTCAGGTCAGAACAACTGAAATATTTTTATTGCATATGATACAACCATCAGAGAATATCATTTGGCTTGAAATTACATTGAGGCGTAATAGGTAGGACAATATAATCTTTTTTTTCTGAATTTCCTCGCTCTGCAGTTTAAGAGGAGCATTCAATTCGCTTATTTTAAATTGATAGATAATGCTGTTAGGACGAGTGTGTGAGAGAGAGAGAGGAATTATTGATAAACGTTTAACATGTTCATACACATTTGGCTAAGAATTTCCAAGGTCTGTTCTTGGTCCATCGCCATAACTGTGCCGAAAATGCCATCACGCCAACACCTTTTGCACATGCATATGGGGCTCCTGGTCAAACTTCTGGAGAGGTTAAGGCAGCTCTGAGGAAATTCCTAGCATTATCTTGCAGTGTTAACGTCATGGCTAATTTTTAGTATGAGCGGTAGGATTTTCCTACCTGGGTTTTATGGCTATGTGACTGGCAGTTCTTAATGTCTGTGATTAATCCACAGCATAAAGTGTGACTTAGCAGTAATAAATCAAAGTTAACTACAATACCAATGCAATGATATTACCACAGGTAAAATCTTTTCACTTTTGTCTTAAATCAGGCCTTAAAATTTGATTTACCAAATAATTGGTCATTTAATTTCCACTTTGATCTTAAAGTTCTCAGTGCGAGGTTTTGGGGTTCTCATATTTAGAAACTGTGATGATTGCAGCAGTCATGTCTTCTGCTTCATATTTGGAAGAGATCTGAAGGCTTTCTTAATCACATCTGAATCAAATCTGCCTCTTTGTGCTGCATTGCCAAGTTGTAGGCCTGTCAGGAATTCAGAACCCATGATGGATCATATCTCGGTCTTCCTCTGGCTCATTCAGGGGCTCCTCAAGTAAAACGACCCTCTCTGGCTGGAGTTTATGAAGAAGGTTATCTGGGAGACTATGATGGATCATATCTCGGTCTTCCTCTGGCTCACTCATTGGCTCATATGGCAAGACCATCTTTGCATGAAGCTGATGTTCAGGGATTTCAGGAATGCTATGATCATTGTTCAGATCTTCCGCTGCTTCATTCGCTGATGTCTCATGTAGTAGGTCCCTCTTTGCCTGCAGTTCCCATTGAGGAATATTGGAAGTACCATGATGGATCATATCTCGATCTTCCTCTGGCTCATTCATTGGCTCTGCATGAAGCACCAACACCTCTGGCTGGAGTTGATGAGGAAGATTATCTGGGATGCTGTGAAAGATCATATCTCGATCTTCCTCTGGCTCAGCACGAGCCAGTACGTTCTCTGCTTGGAATTTCTGTGGAGTATAAATCAAAAGGGTATTGAGAAGTAATGATAATGAGGGACTTGGATAGTGCAGTGGGTTAGGACATTATCTCTTTGACACTCATCAGCAAGCTCGTCTCGATAGAATTACATTCTCCTTTCTCTGGTGGCTGCAAGAGTTCCTCAGTCAAAGAAGTTTGAAAGTTCAGGGTAGTTTTGGCACCGCCGCCATTTTACACAAGTTGACACTAAATTAAAGATATTGCTGATTAAGAAGTCAAGTGTTCAAACATTTCAATATCAGCTTGGTGGAATGGGATGCCTGATCTGCATATGTGGTTACCGAAAATCGTTGGGAGAGCGTAGAGGGGCCATTATTCTGCACCCAACTGATTACACTGGACCGAAGATCATTTAAAGTGTTTTGTGCAAAAGATGCTTAGTTGCCAGGAATGCGATACGATTGCCATCATCTCAACAGATAGAAAATGTCATCCAAATGGCTGAAACTGAACATAGAAAAGACATTGTGTGTTCCATTTGTAAAATAATACTTATTTCCATTCGTTGGGTAATTATGATAGATTATAATAAGCACTGATTAATGTTTACCCAACTGTCTGCACTTTGATTTGGAAAATATTGACTAACTGGCGAATGAAGCTGGCACAAAAATTAAGGTCATCATTTAATTGATTGTTGAGGGATTAATTCTAAAGAATTAATGCCATAATTGCACATGCACGTTAATTGGTTACTGAAGTTATAAACATTATGCGGGGAAGATTATGGCTATTTCATTTGCACAAAATAACCCTTTTATCCAGCCTCATTCAATTTACGAGGCGCTTTCAGCAATGTGAGGTAAAAGATTAAATATCAACATGCTTTTGGTGGTTGAAAGTTGGAAATTCTAGTTACAATTCCATTTCAGGCTTTACTGGGCTTGATCGAACTGGCAGTAACTTCTTTATTGCTACATCAGAGTGGCTGATTTGTATTCAAGCTGTCAAACAAACAGGGATCACAGGAGTGCTAAACAACTGGGGCCCTATATTTGGAGCCAATAATTGAGCAGTAGCTCAATTTTCACTGACAACAAAATTGGTAAATGAAGAAGTATTGGATGAGAGTTTTGGGTGTTGGCAGCCCTTGCAGAGTCTGTGCTTAGTCCCACTTAGCTAGCTAAGGTGCCAGGGATGCAAATACCAGGGGCTGGATTCTCCAGCGATGGGATTCTCTGTTTTGCCGACAACACACCCACGCCCATGGGTTTCCCGGCAGCGTGGGGTGGTCACAATGGGAAATCCCATTGGAAGGTGGCGCGCCGCCCAGGAAAATGTAACTGGCATATTGGAGAATCCCGCCCAAGGTTTTGATTACTGCAGTGAACTTGTGACTAACTAGTTGCAAACACTGTTTCAGACCTATGAACATGAGGTTTGAAATTTCTTTGACGTGTTAAGGAGGTGAATTTAACTTCCTAGAACCCAGCCATTCCCTCACCCATGACCTCTCTTGGGCTCTGATGACAGATCATCGAGGCATCTCACCTCCGCTTCAAGTTCTGTCAACGGGACTTTGACTTCCACGGTGTCAGTCATTGTTGAATCTGTGCCCCTTGGAGTCACCACCACATTCAGGACAATTCTACGATTTGACCGAATGTACATTCATGACATTCTCCCCTACCCGGCGGGGCGGGTGGGTCCTGGTGGGACGGAGTGGCACCTTTAGGGGCTAGGCCCGCCCCAGAGTGGTTGGCGCCCCGCCGGCTGGCGTGGAAGGCCTTTGGCACCACGCCAGCCGGGGCCGAAGGGACTCCGGCGGTGGGCGGGAGTCCGCGCATGCGCAGGAGCGTCAGCGGGGGGGGGGGGGGGGGGGCGCCGACCGGTGCAGTGCGATTCCCGCCCCCGCCGAATCTCCGGTGCCGGAGAATTCGGCGGCCGGCGGGGCCGGGATTCACGCTGCCACTCCTGCCGATTCTCCGACCCGGCGGGGGGGTCAGAGAATCCCGCCCCAGAAGTGACAGGTGATGAACATCTCCAACAAAATAGAAGCTAACCATTTGCAATGTATTCAATGGCATTGCCATTGATGATTCCCCCACCATCAACATCCTGGGGGTTATCATTGACCAGAAACTGAACTGGACCAGCCCTATAAATACTGTGGCTCTAGGAACAGATCAGAGGCTGCAGATTCTTCCAACAACTCACCTCCTAAATCCCCTCAAAACAAGGCACAAGTCAAGAATGTCATGGAATGCTTTCCACTTGCCTGGAGGAGCGGAGCTCCAATAGCACTCAAGAAGGTTGACATCACCTTCTGGAGGCTCCCCTCCAAGCCACACACCTTCCTGACTTGGAATTATATTGGCCTTCCTTCACTGTCATCGGGTCAAAATCCTGGACCTTCCTCCCTAACAGCACTGGGGGCGTACCTACAGCAGATGGACTGCAGCATTCGAGGAGGCAGCTCACTACCGCCACCTGCAGGGAATTAGGGATTGGCAATAAATGATGACCTAGCCAGCGACGCCCACATGCAATGAATGAATTTTTAAAAAAACACATTAAAGTGATCTCAACCAACTTAAATGTATTTCATCATTGTTTTTTGTGAATCTTTATACAAGCAAGCTGAGGACAACAGCCTGGTGGTTGGATAGAGTTTCAATCTGGTTAGCTATCGTAATGCAGCATCATCTGTGGACGTGGTTGAACGGCACTGTACAAATACTTTATCATTTCCATTAGAAATAAAATTTCAGAAAGCTGACAGAGTTGTCCCTATGCAATGTAGATTTTGTTTTAAGTAAGCAACTCTATTCCAGTTAGATTCAGGAGTAGAATTTTCACTGGAGTTCCGCCGATCTGTAGTAAGTTCAGCGGAAGCTCTGGAAAAGTAAAAAATACGCATTTACATTCACGCTCGAGGGATTCTGCTAAAGTTAAGGCAGAAGAGAAGGAAAGCTCAGGTGGAAATTCTACACCTTGGCTTAAGCATTTGGAATTCACAGTAGCCTGGAAATGACTGTTGGTGATTGGAATAATTAATGCGTGTTGCGACTTTTCACTTCTACTCAATAGCTACTAAAATAGCAGGTCGAGGAATTCCATATAACTGAGAGAATTCCTTGGCCTTTAAAATTTCATTTGAGTTGGCTGTTTTTGTCGCTATTAGGGATGATCATTGCCTGGCACTTGTGTGCTATGAACATTACTTGCCACTTGCCAGCCCCAGATTGCATGTTGCCAGGTATTTCTGCAATACAGGTGTGGACTGTTCCGGTATCTGAGGAGTTGCCTCTGGAGCTGAACACTGTGCAAACAGCAGCCGCCATCCTCACTTCTAACCTTCAGGGGAGAGGGAAGGTCATTCACGTATGCAGCCGAAGACAGCTCGGCCTAGAACAATGCCCAGAGGAGCTCTGCTGGTTTTGCACAGTGGGCTAAATAGCTGGCTTGTAATGCAGAACAAGGCCAGCAGCGCGGGTTCAATTCCCGTACCGGCTTCCCCGAACAGGTGCCGGAATGTGGCGACTAGGGGCTTTTCACAGTAACTTCATTGAAGCCTACTTGTGACAATAAGCGATTATTATTATTGGGTAGCACAAGTGGAAAGCATTGTGGCTTCACAGCGCCAGGGTCCCAGGTTCGATTCCCCACTGGGTCACTGTTTGTGCGGAGTCTGCACGTTCTCCCCGTGTCTGCGTGGGTTTCCTCCGGGTGCTCCGGTTTCCTCCCACAGTCCAAAGACGTGCAGGTTAGGCGGATTGGCCGTGATGAATTGCCCTTAGTGACCAAAAAGGTTAGGAAGGGTTATTGGGTTACGGGGATAGAGTGGAGGTGAGGGCTTAAGTGGGTCGGTGCAGACTCCATGGGCCGAATGGCCTCCTTCTGCACTGTATGTTCTATGTTCTAACTCGTGAAGCCAGGCCCTGGGACTAAAATGATTGGCCTCCGTGTTCCCTTGTGGTAGGTACACCTGCCAGTGGGGAGCTTTCCCTCTGAACCTCCGCTGACTGTGTCAAATGCCGCCTTTGAGGTCAAACTTGCTGTCTTTCCCACCTCACCTCTGGAGTTCAGATCTTGTGCCCACATTTCTACTGAGGCTGTAATGGGGACCTAAGCTGAGCAGGAATATTGCCTGAAACGTTCCATCTTCTGGGATTTTCAAATGCCACCAAAAAAGAACGGGGGTTTGGCTGGAACGCCAAATGTTCCGTTCTCGCTCACAACGGGACCCGCGACGGATGAGACTGGAGAATCCCACCCACTCTGTTAAATGCTCGTAGATGAAAGAAGCTCCTTAATATTGTCACAAAATGATAAACCTGTATTCTTTTCCACTACATCAAGTTCATGCAATAATGTAGTGTTGTATCCAGCAGGTTGTAATAGACGCCTTCCAAACCTTCAGGTTGGATGTCTGCTTTGCAATTCCCTTCTAGGTATCAGTTACTCCCCGATGCTCAGCACATTTTTCGATCAAACAACTCACCTCAGGCTTGGCAATAACAGTCTGGAGAAGAAGCACTGATCCGACCACAAGAATAAAGATCCTGAAATGAAAAATAAATACAAGTTAATGCAGGAACATCAACTAAATTGATGAGGTGGGGATGTGGGCCTGGGTAGGGTGCTCTTTCAAAGGGTCGGTGCAGACTCGATGGGCCGAATGGCCTCCTTCTGCATTGTAGGGATTCTACGATTTAAATTGAACATTTGTCATTTTGTCTTTCCGTGTTTGTAGCAATTTATGCTTTACTTTTTCATGTTTTCTCTATCACCCAAATCTTTACTTAATTCCATATTCTGTGATACTTCAGATCACTGGTTCTTTTTAATAAACAATTTATCCTTCAAGTTGGGGGGTGGAGGGGAGCAGAACATCCCGGCTGTTGTCTCCATTTGAGGGGAAGAGTAAAACCCGGGGCCATTAATGTAAGATAATAAGCAATAATTAAGATAAGGAATTCAAGAGAAGCTCGCTACCAAAGGAAGTTGAGGTGAACAGTATCGATGTGAGAGTGGAAACAGGATAGGGATATGAGAAAGAAGGCAACAGAGGGTTTACCTGTCAAAATTAGATGGAGGGGGGAGGCTGAAGTGGAGTATAACCATTAGCTGGTTTGTTGTTCTGTCTATTCTAATTCATGTACCATTAAAATGCACAACTTCTAAAAACAGCAGTGTAAGTGCTTCTGAATCTGAACAAGAAGCATGGCTGCAGCAATATCACCCAGTTGCAATCTAACCTGGTAATACGGAACAGAAAATCTGAGCATCAGAGGGCAATTTTGATTTGTTTATCTAATGAGGCTATATAAGGCTCTGGTCAGACCCCATTTGGAGTATTGTGAGCAGTTTTGCACCCCGTATCTAAGGAAGGATGTGCTGGCCTTGGAAAGGGTCCAGAGGAGGTTCACAAGAATGATCCCCGGAATGAAGAACTTGTCGTATGAGGAACGTTTGAGGACTCTGGGTCTGTACTCGTTGGAGTTCAGAAGGATGAGAGGGGATCTTATTGAAACTTACAGGATACTGCGAGGCCTGGATAGAGTGGACGTGGAGAGGATGTTTCCACTTGTAGGAAAAACTAGATCCAGAGGACACAATCTCAGACTAAATGGACGATCCTTTAAAACAGAGATGAGGAGGAATTTCTTCAGGCAGAGAGTGGTGAATCTGTGGAACTCTTTGCCGCAGAAGGTTGTGGAGGACAAATCACTGAGTGTCTTTCAGACAGAGATAGTTAGGTTCTAGATTAATAAGGGGATCAGGGGTTATGGGGAGACGGCAGGAGAATGGGGATGAGAAAAATATTAGCCATGATTGAATGCGGAGCAGACTCAATGGGCCGAATGGCCTAATTCTGCTCCTATGTCATATGGTCTTATGGTCAAATGAAAGGGAGTAAAAAGATGCATTGCCTGATTGACTGACCGAAGAAAAAGTGGACACAAGAACACAGAGGAAACAGGAGCGGGAATAGACCAGATGGCCTGTCGATTCTGCTCTGCCATTCAATACCATCATCGCTGATCAACTCTCCATATCCCTCAATTTCCTGAGAGACCAAAAATATGTATATCCCAGATTTCCATGTGTCGAACCATGAAGCATCCGCAAGTCCAATTCGAAAGATTCCCGACCGTTTGTGCGGCACGGTGGCACGGTGGTTAGTGCTGCTGCCTCCCAGCTCCAGGGACCCGGGTTCAATTCCGGCCTCGG
The DNA here is from genome assembly GCF_047496885.1 of Scyliorhinus torazame. Taxonomy (NCBI): domain Eukaryota; kingdom Metazoa; phylum Chordata; class Chondrichthyes; order Carcharhiniformes; family Scyliorhinidae; genus Scyliorhinus; species Scyliorhinus torazame. The sequence goes on from NW_027308824.1 coordinate 18,784, forward strand.
ATAACTGTCCGTGTGGAGTTTGCACTTTCTCCCCGTGTCTGCGTGTGTTTCCTCCGGGTGCTTCGGTTTCCTCCCATAGTCCAAAGATGTGCAGATTAGGTGGATTTAGAATTCCAGAAAATGGGAAAAGCAAAATTGCCATGAATTGGTGTCATGGTTAAATCTACAATTCAATTTTGCTGAAGCTTTCTCTATTGGGGAAATGTAAAAAATAATTCCGTGCTATGAATGTTGAAGAGACTTTCCTGCCAGTCTCAAAATGCCTCACCTTTATTAACCCTTATCATCGCATTAGGTCCTTTCATAAGTTTAATCTTACCATAACACGAGGGGAAGGATGAAGTTCATCCACCTTAGAAAGAAAGACTTGCATTTATATAGTGCCTTTCACAACCTCAGAACATCCCAAAGTGTTTTCCGTGCTGTTGAAGACTCCTCATTTTTGTGTCGTAGGAAATGAGGCAGGCAATTTACACGGAGCAATCCCCCACAAACAGGCAATGTAGCAATGACCAGAAAAATCACTTCTTGTGGCATTGATTGAACGATAAATATTGGCCAGTACACATGGATGAGTTCTTCTTGGAAGTAATATCACGGGATCGTGCATATCCAACCGAGAGGCCTCAATTGAATACCTTATTTGAAAGATGGCATCGTCAACAGTGCACACTCTTTGAGTATGCAAAAAAACATGGCAGATGGAATATAATGTAGGAATGTGTGAAATGATGGACTATGGTAGGAAGAATAAAGGAGCTGAATACTATTTCAATGGAGAAAGACTGGAAAAGCTGCAGCACAGGGGATTTTTGCGGCTCCTCCTGTGTAAATCACGAAAAGCTAGCATACAAGTTCAGCTGGTGAGAGGGAAAACAAATGGAATATTGTCCTTTATTTCAAAGGGAATGGAGTATAAAATTAAGGACGTCTTGCCAAAATTGTACAAGGCACTAGTTAGACCACACCTGGAATACTGTGAACTGGTTTGGTCTCCTTATCTAAGGAAAGATATACTGGAATTGGGGGCAGTCCAGAGAAGGTTCACTAGGTTTATCCCGGGTATGGAGGGATTTTCCTCTGAGGAGAGGTTGAGTAGATTGGGCCTGTACTAGTTGGAGTTTAGAAGAATGAGAGGGGACCTTATTGAGACATATTGGATTCTCAGGGGAGCTTGACAGGGTAGGTGCTGAGAGGTTGTTTACTTTTGTGGGAGAGTCTAGGACCAGAGGGCATCATCTCAGAGTGAGGAGTCACCCATTTAAGACAGTGATGAGGAGGAATTTAGGGGCCACAATGGAGTCCAAAATGGGATGTCAAAGTCCATTACTCCATTGATGGGCTCCCGCCCCTCACCGGGAAAGCTTGTATTCTACAAGGCTCACGGGGAGGCTAATTGGTCACCTCCAATTAGGTCTTGTACGGTTTATAAAAAGGCATTTCTTCTCTCAAAGGGTAGTGAATCTGTGGAACTCTTTCCCGCAGAGAGCTATTGAGGCTGAGATAGACAGATTTTTAATCAGTGAGGGAATCGAGGGTAATGGTGATAAGGCAGGAAAGTGGAGTTGACGATTATCACATCAGATCAGTCACGATCTGATTGAATGATAGAGCATACCCGATGGGCTGAATGGCCTCCTTCTGCTCCTATATCCTATGGTCTATTGAAGTTTTGGGTTAGATACTTGCACCCACATTTGGAGTGAGACGTGAATGCAAAGCCGTCCAACGTGGAAACAATAGTGCTCCCATCTGAGCCCTGACCAACTATGCCACGTATATAAACAGCGCTCCTAATCTGGATTCAGAGTGCATCCGCCGCTTTCTGTTCTGTTGAGATCTATCTGAAAAGGCAGGAAAATGCATTGGCAAAAGCTGTGCCTGTCATCCTGCCGGTGATTGTGTTTCTGTCAGCTTTAGCCGAGACCTGCAGAGACACTAACATCAGCCACTGGTAGTTCGGAAAATGTAAAATAATATAAGAAATATGTGCTGTCGCGTTGGCATCCATAAAATATCCAGTGAAGCTGCTGCGAAAGTCCGTGTCAGTGGTGAAAAATGCAGAAACGAATTGTCATTGCCCCGATCTGCAGACTATAATTAAGGATTATTTAAGGAATAACGATGATTGTCACTCACTTCCCATCACTGGTTTGGTGTAGAAAAGCCAGGCATGATTGTGACGGCACACAACTGCTTGCCATTATCAGCATGGAATGTGACCGGGAATGTGAATTACTAATTCCCATCTATTTCCATGTTCTTGTTTGTCTTACTGAAACAGCCCAGTGCCCACCAAAGATTCCAAACTAACATGCGGTCCTTACCTGCTCCATTTGCGAATACCCAGCCAATCGGTTATGAACCTATTCTTGGGTTGACTGGCAAGTTTTTATTGAACAAAAAGGACTAAAACAGTTTATGTGCATGTTTGACTGGGGTCATTCCTGATAGGCAAGTTCTGAGGATTCGATTTTATTCTGGGTTCAAGGGCGGAAATAGACCGCCCTGACTGGGAGCACAAATCTGTGCCCAATCATTTGCTGGCATCTGAATCATCGGTGTAGCAGGTGGCACGATCGGGAGATGTTAAGAAATTGGATCCGGAAATAGGACTGAAGGTGGAGTGGGCAATTTAGGAGTTAACAGACTGAGGGTAAAACTGTTGGCACTGAGTCAGAGGTATATGCCCACACCTGGCCTGAGTGGCATTGTCCCATTCAGACTTAAACTCGTTAAGGAGAATAAACAGGGTATCCGTGTTCAGCCGGGGTGATTCACTCAAGATCCATTGTGCTCCGGGACACTCTGAACTGTCAGCCATTAGCTCATTACAGAGTCTGATGGCCTCTTTTTTCTGCAAATTGGTGGTCAATTGCATATTCATGGCCCTGTTCATTTGTGTAAATGGGAATGGGCAATCAAAAGCCCAGATAGCAAGTATGAGTTCAAGTCTGGACTCCCCAGAGCAGAACCATTGTTTGAGGGGCTGAGCAGAACTCAGAGAGAGAAAAGAATCATGTTCAAACAGGTGGGGAGAGAATGCTTTGCAAAGCAGCTGAGACAGGTCATGAAACGTTGCCACCAAGAGAGTCTTTCGGAAAGTGGTCTGAAAATGCTTCATTACCAGCAGGACTATGCTCTGTGAATGCAAGTATCAAGGTTGCCTGTCTGTGTAAGTGGAGCATATGTCATGTTACTAGTCATGTCATGTCATGTTACCCCGGCTGATAGGATAGATGCGGGCAGGTTGTTTCCACTGGCGGGTGAAAGCAGAACTAAGGGGAATAGCCTCAAAATAAGGGGAAGTAGATTTAGGACTGAGTTTAGGAGGAACTTCTTCACCCAAAGGGTTGTGAATCTATGGAATTCCTTGCCCAGTGAAGCAGCTCCTTCATTAAATGTTTTTAAGATAAAGATCGATAGTTTTTTGAAGAATAAAGGGATTAAGTGTTATGGTGTTCGGGCCGGAAAGTGGAGCTGAGTCCACAAAAGATCAGACATGATCTCATTGAATGGTGGAGCAGGCTCGAGGGGCCAGATGGCCTACTCCTGCTCCTAGTTCTTATGTTCTTATGTTACGTGCTTTTTAATGAAAAATCGTGTGTTAGGGTTAAAAGATACATGTAAGCTGTTCTTGTTAGGTTTGAAGTTTAAATATAATTTTTCTTTTGTTTCAATAAGTTATGTTTGTAAAAATGACTAAGCTCTATTTGTTATGCAAATCACTCCTGGAGCAAAGCGATCTTTCTGCACAGTCGTAAAAATTAAAAGACATTGCAGCTCCGGTCCAGTATTTTAATCATTGTTGGGATCTGGCCAGGCATCCATAACACAGGTCACATCTGTACTTTACGTCCTTTGTACAGGAGTTACACAGAGTTATAACAGGCGATAAGCACACACCTAAAAAGCAACAACACATGGGGAGGCAGTGGCGTAGTGAGATTGTCACTGCAATCCAGAGATCCAGGATAATGATCTGGGAACCCGGATTCGAATCCCACCACGGCAGGTGACGGAATTTAAACTCAATAAAATATCTAGAATTAAAAATCTAATGATGGCCATGAAGCCACTGTCGATTGTCGTAAAACCCCATCTGGTTCACTAATGTCCTTTAGGGAAGGAAATCTGCCGTCCTTACCCGGTCTGGCCTACATGTGACTAAAGAACCACAGCAATGTGGTTGACTTTCAAATGCCCTCTGAAATGGCCCAGCTAGCCACTCAGTTCAAGGGCAATTCGGGATTGGCAACCAATGCTGGCCTAGGCAGCGGTGCCCACATCCCAGGAACGAATTAAAAACAAAAGTTTGCTGCCACTTTCATATTGCAGCAAGGGTGTTCGGACCACATTCACAGGTATCTAACTTCTATTGCCCAATCGCTGGACTAAAGATCCAATAACGATGATTCCGGCGACAGTGCGCTCTGGGCTATTTCACACTTTGCCAAATGTGGCCGTACTTAAGTTGCACTGGTGTCCCGTGCCGCCCCGCAACGATTTATTTTAATGATGCTTATGCTTGTCAAGTGAGAAGATATCAGCGCGGCTGAAAATCGGAGCGGTTTCTTCTCATGTGTCACTCAGTTTTAACATCGAGCCCTTTTAGCACCTTCCACTTTGCCTCAATGGGTGAGCAAGCCTTACTAAACCTGTGCCATCCTCATCAAGAAAAGGCCATTCTCACTCCAATAATTTTTGTGTTGCAACCATTTTGCAGAGAACTGTCAGCATCTGATCACTGGCAAGTTCCCAAAGGCAAACCCACCCCACTGCGCCAGCTAATTGCTCATGTACAATCTTTCAACTCTGAGGATAATGAGAAGGAGGGGGAGGGGGGTGCGAGTGGGAGGAATTGGTAGCTTCTCTGAATCCGGTGAACATGATATATCTCTCTTTTATTTCTATGTCCAGGTTAGCATTATTTTTCCTGCAGCTTTGCTTATCACTGTTGATGTTTTAATCTGATGCCGTTAGTTCAGCGTCAATTCTGGCTGGTTTCCTCTTTGCCGCACAAACCTTCTCACATATTTTTATTAGCATCTTTCCTGTGAGAGCTCAGTCGGATATCAACACTCGCAGTTTCCTGGAAACAGGACCTGTACAGAGTCACGCTAGCAGTCACTGCAGTGGCAGACCTTTCTGGTGATTTTACCAAGTGATTCAACTTGAATGTTGCTCTGAGAAATAAAAAGTCTAAGAGCAGTGAAACATTCTTAGCCTGACCATCTATTAGTGTGAGATTGTCATACACTAATGTTCCCTCTGGTTAGATATACCTCAAGTTCACAGCCATCCTGGAACCTGTGAGTTTAATTTACATGGGTACACAGGAACACTGCAATCACCTTCTTGTCTCTGCTGGCAACATCTCAGTGCAGGTGGCATACAGTTGTTCATAGAATCCGTAGAATCCCTAGAGTGCAGAAGGAGGCCATTCGGCCCATATACTCTGCACTGACCCTCTGAAAGAGCACTCTACATAGTTCCGCTCCCCCATTCCTTTCCCATAACCCATTGATCACAGCCAATCCACCCAGCCTGCACACCTTTGGACACTGTGGGGCAATTCAGCATGGTCAATCCACCTAATCTGCACATCTTTGGACTGTGGGAGGAAACCAGAGCACCCAGAGGAAATCTGCGCAGACACAGGGAAACTCTAGCCAGACCCGAGGTCGGAATTGAACCCAGGTCCCTGATGCTGTGCTAACCATTGTGGCACCATTGTGGGTTGAGAGTTTCATCAATGATGGGAGACTCACAATCCCATTGTTCATTCATTGCAGACCATAGGAATCAAAGTCTGTTTGGTTCTGTAAAGTGGGTTTGGGGAGTCTTAACTGGTCCGTGGTGGATATCAGCACACTCCTATCCTCAAGTAGCCACATATCAGCATTATCTTGACAACATTACTCAAGATGGCAGATCGTGTGCCTGGTGTGGATAAGGGAAATAGCTGCAGCAGAAGTGATCGTCTGAGGTTAGCCTCCTAATTAGTGCTTTAGGGGATTCATTAAATAAAAGCATAAAACATAAAGGAAACTGGTTAACTCATTGTACCCATGCTGGCTCTCAAAAAAAGCTATCCAATTATTCCCACCCTCATGAACTATTTCTATGGCATACCTTTTATTTCCCTTTGTGAGTGTATTTTGTCCCTTTCGAAAATTACAAACATTTTACAAAATGATGGTTTCTATAGCACTGTTCAAAGAAACCAGTTGATGAAGGTTAGAACTGGAGCCGATCTTCACACACTTTTACATTTATTTGCAGAGTTACACATTACTAGCATGAAACTCCTAACCCAACAACTACAGTTTTTGCCCGTGTCTATTTACCAAGGGCTCAAGTGAATGCCCAGTTAATGCCCAAAACCTGCATACGATTAAACTCAAACAATATGCAATAAACACACACTCTGGAGCCAAAGTTCATATTAAAAAACATCATGCTAATTATTGGCCAAATGAAACATCAATGCCTCGAAACAACACTGTGCAAACATCAGGATATTAACAGTGTCTTCATATAAAATTTCTTTGTCCACTATTTAAATGGAAGTGATTACTTAAATTCATTAATATTTTTATGCCAGTGTGTACACAATGCATTTCAAAGTCCAAGTAATATTAAAACTAAAGCTAAGTGGTTTATGAAGGCAGCCATGGGGCTTTGCTTTTTTTAAAATATAGATTAAGTTGTGCCTCTCTTATACATATCATGCCATTTTATTGAAGGTAATTATTAATCATTTATTCATATATACCAAGAAATCTATCTTTAACTGTACAGCACACATGGTGGACTGCATTAAATTAGTCCTGAGCTACTGAATACACAGAAGAACCTGTTATATTTGTCTAAAAATAGTTGTTAACGCACACACGCAGTAATTTCCAATTCACAGATACATGCAAAATCACAGAACACAGAAATTGAACATTAGGAAAGTTAATTGTCCCGTATAGATATGTGATATATCTGCTATCGCAAGTATTAAATTAGCATAACCAACAAAACTACAACGGGTACTATTGTTTTTTTAAATATTTTTATTAAAGGCATATTACATAGAAATATCGAAAAAGCAGAAATCCACAGGAACAATGAACACAGACCCACAATAACCCACAATGAACACAGGCCCACAATAACCCACAATGAACACAGGCCCACAATGAACACAGGCCCACAATAACCCACACTGAATACAGGCCCACAATAACCCACAATGAACACATGCCCACAATAACCCACAATGAACACCAGCCCACCATGAGCACAGGCCCACAATAACCCACAATGAACACAGGCCCACAATAACCCACAATGAACACAGGCCCACAATAACCCACAATGAACACAGGCCCACAATAACCCACAATGAACACAGGCCCACAATAACCCACAATGAACACCAGCCCACCATGAGCACAGGCCCACAATAACCCACAATGAACACAGGCCCACAATAACCCACAATGAACACAGGCCCACAATAACCCACAATGAACACAGGCCCACAATAACCCACAATGAACACAGACCCACAATAACCCACAATGAACACAGGCCCACAATAACCCACAATGAACACAGGCCCACAATAACCCACAATGAACACAGGCCCACAATGAACACAGGCCCACAATAACCCACAATGAACACAGGCCCACAATAACCCACAATGAACACAGGCCCACAATAACCCACAATGAACACAGGCCCACAATAACCTCTGACACCAAGTCCACAACTAACCCGCCTCTTAGTTCCCCCCCCACATCTCCCCCACACAAATCAATGAAAACAAACCCCTAAATTCCCCCCCCCCCCGATTCAATGAGTTCCCCCAATTCAGCGCAAAGAACCCCAAACCCGTCCTATTCATCTGGACACTATTGATCAGTGCCCTAAACAGCAGCCAAACCCAATCCACAAAACCCTGGTCAAACCCAAACCAACCCAGCACCTCCAACAAATGCACCCACTCCGCCCGATCAAACGCCTTCACCGCATCAATTGCCACCACTACTTCTACCTCCTGCCCCTCCGAGGGCATCGTACTGACATTGAGCAACCTGCGCACATTTGCAGACAGCTGCCGTCCTGCCACAAACCCCGTCTGGTCCTCCCCTGTCATCCCCGGCACACAGTCCTCTATCCGCGATGCTAGTACCTTCACTAATACCTTCGCTAACAACTGTGCATCCACGTTGAGCAACGATATCGGGCAGTACCACGCACACTGCTCGGGGTCCTTATCTTTCTTTAAGACCAGCAAAATGGACGCCTGTCACAATGTGAGGGGGAACTCCCCCTCGCCTCATAATACATCCCCACTATCAGGGACCACAGCTCCGCACCAAATGTCTTATAGAACTTGGCTGGGAACCCATCCGGCCACGGGGCCTTCCCCGCTGCATCAAGCCTATGCAGTCCATCACCTCCCTCAGCCCAATCGGGACCCCCAACCCCTGCACCTTCTCCTCCTCCACCCTTGGGTACTCCCTCAGCTCCCTCTCCACCGCCGACCTTCAACGGCCTGGTACACGAGTAGTCCATCCTCGGACCCAAAATCCCCCATTATCAGCTGGTGCGTGTTCAGATGGAAGATCTTCCCTAACACCCACCTCATAAAGTCCACAACATCCCAATTGTAGGCTTAGACGTTCACCAGGACCCCAGGCATCCTCTCCTGCTTCCCACTGACCATCATGCACCAGCCCCCTGGGTTGGCTACAATACTATCAACCCCAAAGGCCACTTTCCTGTAGACCAGCACCACCACTCACTCACCTTAATGTCCAACCCAGAGTGGACCAGCTGCCCCACCCACCCCTTCCTCAGCCTCGTCTCATCTCCCAGCTTCATCTCCGTCTCCTGAAGGTACACAGCGACTGCCTTCAAAAACCTCCAGTGCGCGAAACCACGGAGGACCATTTAATAGGCCCATTCACCACCCGCATGTTCCATGTAACCAGCCAGGTCAGGGGCACCCCGCCCCCTTCCCCTGCCGATCAGCCGTACCCCTTCTTTAGCCAGCTCCCCCCAATCCGCATCTCGCACTTTGCCAGGCCCGCCCAAGATGTCCGGTGCCATCCCTCCTTAATCAACTGCGCCACCCCAACCACTCCCATGTCAGCATCCGCCCCCTCCCCAATCCTCCTCCCATAACCAACAAAAAAAACAACTCTATTCCCCCCCAGCCCTCCTCCTGTCAACCCCCCATTTCACTCCTGTTAACTAGCCCCACCAGCCACCATGGTGGCACCCGCCTGGGGCCTCTGACTACCCCTCATCCCCCCAATTCGCCCCTCAAAACCCCATCCCTCCAAACAACAAAGATATAAGGAAAAACAGAAGACACACTCACCCTCACCGCGTCCCCGTCGTGACATTCGCCAATCTACCCACCCTATGTGCCAACACTCGAGACAAAACACCACTCCAAGGTTCAATGTCTTCATACTCCTCCCAGTCCACAGTACCTCATAAAGTCCTTCACCCCCTTTTGCTTCTGGTGCATAATCTGCAAACAAGTGAGGTACAGAGCCCCAAACCTCACTCACTTATTGTAGAGGGCAGCCTTGATCCCATGGTACCCGGCCCCCCGCTTGGCGAGCTCCGCTCCCAGCTCCTGATGGATACACAGCTCGCTCCCCTCCCAAGTGCAGTTCTTGGTCTGCCTGTCCCAGCTCAAGATCGTCTCCTTGTCAAGGAAATGATGCTGCCTCACCATCATCCCCCTGGGCGGCTCCCCAACCTGCAGCGTCCTCCTCAGCACCCAGTGCGCTTGATCCACCTCGAGAGGATGGTCAAATACCCCCTCCCCCATCAGCTCCTCCAGCATGCTCGCCACATACATTGGCGGCCTCCTCAATGCCTTCAGGCGTCCCCACAATCTGGAGGTTTTGCCTCCTGGGGCCGTTCTCGAGATCTTCCAGCTTCTTCCTCAGTCTTTTCTGGCAGTTCGTCACCATCCCCATCTCCGCCTCCAGCGAGGTCAACCGATCCTCGTGCTCCCCCACCGTCTCCTCCACCTTTTCGATTGCCAGGCCCTGTGTCTCCTGCCTCTGCTCCAAGCGCTCGAACGCCGCCCTAAGGAGCTCCACCACCTTAACCAGGTCCTCGAAGGCCCCCTTCCTTTGCTGGTGGAACGTATTGTTGAGGAACTCCGCCAGCTGCTCCGCAGACCAGTGGGCGCGGCCGCCCTGCCATCTTCTCCTGTGCCGCGCCACAAATACCCTCTTGTTCAAGCTGCTGTCCCTTTCTCCTTGCACTTCGCATCCGATGACCTATAAACCGATCCCACCCGAGGAGTTTTACATTCCCTCAGTGCTCATGCACCTTCTGCCAACGAAACACCACATAATTCGGGCGAAGGAGGACTAACAAAAATCCACCTCGAGCGGGAGCCACCAAATGTGCGACCACCCGCTCCGTGGCCGCCACCGGAAGCTCCGTGCACATTACCTGGGGTCAGGCTGTGGTTTAGTTGGCTCACCATCATCGCTTAGTCAGACGGCTGTGAGTTCACATGTAAAAGCCTGAGGGCATGCTGCACCGTCGGAGGCACCATCTTTGAGATGCAAGGTCAAGGTTGTGCACCGCCTACTTCGTGAGGTGGAAGTGTAAGAACCGCGGCACTGTTTGAATAAGAGCAGGGATGTTGCCGCTGGCGACCTGCCCATTGCCATATCGCTGCTCGTGGGATCTTGCTGAGCGAAAACTGGCTGCTGCTCCATTACGTCAGTGGGGCCACGTCAAGAAGTGGCTGTGAGGTGGCTGGCGGACACAAGTCCTTTCTCTTGTGTGCAAGCAAGTTTCATGGCTTCTGTCAGTTTTCCAGAGAGGTTACATTGTGGCTAAATGTGAGCAAAGGTTTGAGACAAGATCCAAGGAAGCAGACAAAATGCCTGCCTTCATCGGACGGGGCATCGAGTATAAAAACTGGCAAGTCATGCTCCAGTTGTATAGAGCCTTGGTAAGGCCGCACTTGGAATATTGCGCACAATTCTGGTCGCCACACTATCAGAAGGATGTGGAGGCTTTGGAGACGGTGTAGAGGAGATTTACCAGGATGTTGCCTGGTCTGGAGGGTGTTAGCTATGTGTAGAGGCTGAATAGACTGGGACTGTTTTCATTAGAAAGACGGAGGTTGAGGGGTGACCTGATAGAGATCTACAAGATTATTAGAGGCATGGATAGAGTGGATGGGCAGGTACTCTTTCCCAGGGTGGAGGGGTCAGTCACCAGGGGGCACAGGTTTAATGTCTGTGGGGAAAAGTTTAGAGGAAATGTGCGAGGCAGGTTTTTTACGCAGAGGGTGGTGAGTGCCTGGAACGCGTTGCCAGGGGAGGTTGTGGAAGCAGATGCATTAACGGCGTTCAAAAGGCACCTTGACAAACACATGGATAGGATGGGTATAGAGGGATATGGCACAAGGCAGTGCTGAGGGTTTTGTCAAAGGTTGGTATCATGACCGGTACAGGCTTGGAGGGCCGAAGGGCCTGTTCCTGTGCTGTATTATTCTTTGTTCTTTGTACAGGACACTGACAGGTCATTGGCCTGCAGGAATCAATGACTTTCAGTACATCTGCACCAGGCTATTGTTATTCAAGGAGGAGAAAGCATTCAAACCAACAAGGGACCAAAACCCACGCAAAGCAGATGCAGGGTGAACTATCAATCCTGAAGATGAAACATATCGCTTGCCATTGTAGGTGGGAATCCGATCCACATGGCTCAGACTTTTAAAGACCCCACTAAGATCTAGAAATAAAAGAAACACCATAGCCAGGTTTTAAACTGTAACTATATCGGATACGTTTACGGTTAACACAGATTAAAATATATTAACACAATTCCCACTTTACCTCTGCATTGTGGACTCTTGAGAAAGCTTCGATCTCAGCTGATCTTAAGTGTTGTCGGAATGCTATGGCAGGTACTTTAGGATACGCATTGAGTTTGATCCTTGTAATACTGACTGAAGTTCAGAAGACTTGTTCATGGAAAAGCTGGGCACATAGATAGATTACGCCTGCTCGGTAACTATTGACTACCTTATCAGGTTAGGGGCAGAGTGCAAAACCAACTAAGTGCCGATACATTTCTGCAAGGCACTGGTTAGGTCTCAGTCTCAATGCAGTTTGCATTTGCACACATTGCAGAAAGAACATGAAAGAATTGAAAATGTGCAGGATAGGTTCCCCAGGATGAACCTAGTGATGGGAAACTTAGTTGTGAGGGGAGACACTAGTTAAAGGGACTACCTACGGGGAACGGAGAAGGCAAAGAGGAGACTTAACTATTTTTATTAAATTGCGAAGGATTTTTGCAAGGTGAATAAAGGAAAACTGCTTCATCGGGTTGAGGAGTCAAGGGCCGTTAATCTATTCGTAAGAGTGAGGAGCAGACTGGTGTATTTATGCAGAGATTTTGGGTAAGGGACAATACCACAAGAAACAGAACATTCTGTCTTTTGAGGAAATATTAGATAAATACTTGACGTAAAAGGAAAAAACTACATTTATATAATAATAATCGCTTATTGTCACGAGGAGGCTTCAATGAAATTACTGTGAAAAGCCCCTAGTCGCCACATTCCGCCGCCTGTTCGGGGAGGCTGGATCGGGAATTGAACCCGCGCTGCTGGTCGTGTTCTGCATCACAAACCTGCTGTCTAGCCCACTGTGCTAAACCAGCCCCTAATCTGCCTGATGCAGATATATCACCTTACATCACCTCAGGATACCCATAAAACACTTTACAGCTAATGAGGTACTTTCGAGGTGTAATTTGTGTTAAAATATAGAAAGTTCAGCAGCCAATTTGCTCATAGTAAGCTCCCACAACGAGCAATATGATAACGACCAACTCATTTGTTTTGGTGATACTCGGTTGAGGGATCAATATTGGCCGAGACACAATGGAAACCTCTCCAGCTCTTCTTGCAAGTAGAGCAATTGATTATTTTACATCGACCAGAGAGGACAGACAGAACCTTAGTTTAACATCTCGTCTGAGAGGCAGCATCTCCAACAATGCAGAATTTCCCCGGTATTGCTCTGGGACACCAGCTGAGGTTTTTGTGATCAAGTCAAGGAGTGGGACTTGGACCCACAACCCCACTGACTCAGAGGCGCAAGTGCGCCCAACTGAGCTATGGCTGACAGCCCATTGTTGTAATCAGAGAGCAGGGCAGTTAGACTAGTTATCGACTGTTCTAACAAAGAGCTAGCGCAAGCATGCTGAATCGAGACAAGGAAGCAGAGCGACGATACGTTCAAAAAGGAGGCAGTTTTCAGGAAGTAGTGGACTGTCTGCCTTGGGCAATGGCTTAAGGAAGGCTATCAGCAAGGGTCAAGTGCAGGTTGAGAGTCCATTCTGTAGTGTAGTTTCAATGAGGATTACCACGGGTCAGTGAAGCAGATGTCGGTCTGTGGACTGCTCGAAGGGTCTTTGAGTGTCTTGCTGTTATGGTGTCATCTGAATGTCTGCAAGGCCTCCTTTAATGTACCAATGTGTTGCTTATAGTAAAAATGTGTTATTTGGCAGCTGAAGAAATAACAAAGAACAAAGAACAATACAGCACAGGAACAGGCCCTTCTTCCCTCCAATCCTGCACTGATCACGTGTCCTATCTAGACCAACAAATGTATCCTTCTATACCCCGTCTGTTCATGTGCCTATCCAGATAAGTCTTAAAGGACGCTAACGGCGAGGGGAGGGGTGAAAATCGCCCTGGATGCATGCACAATATGGACAATCGGGAATTGGTACTCGATTTAACTTTATGGCAAGTTCTCTTTCGTATGAACATTAATGGAATTGAAGACTGGGGCTAGGGTAAAACTTGCTGCCGATGAGGCATTGTTGACCATTTTGTCCTCTGTCCAGGGCAACTTTTGTCCCCAGTGTGTTAACACATGGGGATAATTCAGACAATCCAAAAGATTTAAAAATCTGCTGTTGAATAGTTATACCAAACCAATATAACAAGAGTGAATAGTGAATCGGAAATCTGTATTTACAAATATTGGCGTGGTATCACCTTCACTTTATTTCCCTTAACCCTGACTTCAGATGTGCTCTTAGAGAATTTATCTTCAACACAGTCATTGCAATCAAATCAGCCTAAATACTGCACAACAACAGCTGCGGAACAGGTAAAAGGCAGCCTTTAACATGAACTGAGGTGACACAAACACAAACACGACTGAGGGTAAAGCCTCCGTTTAATCCACAATATTGCCGAGGTTATTGTAATGATATGTATAATCGAAGGAGAGTAAAGGTGATGTTCATGTATATCAACACTAGATGGCATCACTGAGTAGTCTTATAAAAGGCTGCGTCTCTAAGCATTCCGGGAGAAGCTGATGGAGTAGCTGATGGAGAAGAATAATGTGAGGTTGAGTTAGCGTGTTGGTTATATTAGAGAGAGATAATTAATTACTGTAACATAAGTTAGCTGTTACTCAGTAGAGTGTGCAAACCATTTCAAGTAGTGTAAAATGAACTAGCTTTGGTTTAAACATATAGCTCAATGTTCTTTGTAAACACTACGACTTTGGCTCTCTTGGAGAACAATACAAGTCAAAGGTTCATGGAAAACACCGGACCGACTTTGATAAACGACCTGCATTTTGAGGGGCTGGTTTAGCACAGGGCTAAATCGCTGGCTTTTAAAGCAGACCAAGCAGGCCAGCAGCACAGTTCAATTCCCGGACCAGCCTCTCCGAGCAGGCGCCGGAATGTGGCGACTAGGGGCTTTTCACAGTAACTTCATTGAAGCTTACTTGTGACAATAAGCGATTTTCATTTCATTTTCATTTTTCATTTCTAAAGTTGGGGCCACAAAGATCAAAGTGACTGGGAAAAAAATTGATGACGCTGTTACAAAATTGATTTGGATGAAGCAAACTCTTCAGCCAGTTTGACTCCATCCTTTCAGAATTCCATCTCCCAATTCCAAACTCCAACCACTTCTTAAATGTGGGTGGCACACGGCTGCACAGTGGGTAGCACTGTTGCTTCACAGCTCCAGGGTCCCAGGTTCAATCCCTGGCTTGGGTCACTGTCTGTGCGGAATCTGCACTTTCTCCCCGTGTCTGCGTGGCTTTCCTCCGGGTGCTCCGGTTTCCTCCCACAAGTCCCGGAAAACGTGCTTGTTAGGTGAATCGGAATTCTGAATTCTCCCTCCGTGTGCCCGAACAGGCGCCGGAATGTGGCGACTAGGGGCTTTTCACAGTAACTTCACTGCAGTGTTAATGTAAGCCTACTTGTGACAATAAAGATTATTATAAATAAGTCCAGTGCGCTGGTCAGTGCCATCTTTTCTAGCACGTCATTCGGGCACTTCACTACCCATCGCGCAAGCGAATACTGCTGGATATCTGTCCTTTTAATCTCACTTTTAATATAAGACCATAAAACCATAAGACATTGGAGCAGAATTAGGCCACTCGGCCCATCGAGTCTGCTCCGCCATTCAATCATGGCTGATATTTTCTCATCCCCATTCTCCTGCCTTCTCCCCATAACCCCTGATCCTCTCATAAAAGGTACACGGCATTTTCGAATACCTAGAGTTATACCGATTTCTGTTTAGCAATGAAGAAGCCTTAACTGCATCAAGACAATTGCCCAATCCTTCCTTAGCGATCCTGTGGTACAACTTCATGCATCAAGATTGTGTAATAGTTGTCATGTGCTCATGGTGAGGTTTAATGCCAGGACACGGTAGCACAGTGGCTCTGTACTGGACTGTGAATTGGGAAGCCTTGACTGACAGAGAGTTTAAACCTCACCACTGGAGCAGATGGTGAATTTATATTAAGCTAATTACTAATTCTGGAATAAGATGGTAGTCTTGGTATCAGTGACCGGATTATTATAAAAACCATTTGTTTCAATAATATCCTTTAGGGAAGGAAATCTACCATCGGTCTGGTCTACCTTGACTCCAAACCCACAGCAATGTGGTTAACTCTTAACTGGCCTTTGAAGTGACCTAACAAACTGTTCGTTTGTGTTCAAGAAGTTGTTTTTCAAAAAACTCATTCGAGGATGTGGGCCTCGCTGGCTAGGCCAGCATTTATTGCCCATCCTGTAGCCACCTGGGTTGGCCACTTCCCGACTTAAAATGGAGATCCGCAAAGACTACAGGGAAATTCAGCCAAGCCAGGAAAAACTAGCAAAGTCTCCTGTGTATTAGAACTTGCAAAAGCCCAGACAGCGCTGAAACTCACAGCCATCTGCATACTAATGAGCGATCCCCGGGAACAATCGAAACATTTAAGGTGAATAAGGCCAAGCCAGACTCCTCGGCGCCAGCAGCAGCCAAGACAAGGGAAGGCCAAAGGACACCTAGGGACCGCCCAGCGATCAGGGAACAGCTCCAGTATTGGAGAAATCGATCCAAGTGATCAGAACATAGTCCAATCACTTGGAACCAGGTACGGGGTCCACCCAAAGGGGCAGAAAGCCCCTGGGGACTATAAAATAGAGTCCCCAAGTTCAATTCGTCCTGCTTGACAGGGTCACTCAGCAGCGAATCAACCCTTGAGAGAGAACTACCCAAGCTGCCGCACCAACCAAGTAAGTCTCCAGTCAACGCACGCTACGAGATAGGCGCTCCTAGCTACAAGTCCATACCAGCTTTTGAATCCTGCAGTTTCAGAACCCGATCAAAAGGCCATTTGTTTTCCTGACCTGGTGGGCCAGTCCAAAGCTAAGTATAGGCCTGTTAGTGATAGAGATAGTTTATTCAGTAGCATTTATGCATGAGTAGCGATTGACTGTGTATAATAAATGTGTTTTGATTGGAATCTTACTAACTGGTGTGTTGAGTTATTGATCAGTACTTGAACTTGAACCTCGTGGCAGTATCATAAAGATACCTGGCGACTCTAGAGCAAAGGTTTTAAAACAGAGCAAATTGAACCAACCAAAAGTTAGCAACAATCCCTAATTGCCCTTGTGAAGGTGGTGGTGAGCTGCCTTCTTGACCTGCTGCAGTCCATGTGGTGTAGGTACATCCACAGTGCTGTGAGGGAGGGAGTTCCAGGATTTTGCCCAGTGACAATGAAGGAGCAATGATATATTTCCAAGTCAGTATAGAGCGTGACTTGGAGGGAACTTCCATATGATTGTGCCCCCATGTATCCACTGCCCTTGTCCATCTCGACAGTAGTGGTTTTGGGTTTGTGGATGGGATGCCATTCAAGTGGGCTGTTTTGTCCTGGACAGTGTCAAGTGTTGTTGGAGCTGCACTCATTCAGGTAATGGAAGAGTATCCCATCACACTCCTGTCTTGTGCCTTGTAGATGGTGGACAGGCATTGGGGAGGCAGGAAATGAGTCACGCGCTGGAGGATTCCTAGCCTCTGACCTGCTTTTGTAGCCACAGTATTTATATGGCTGGGACCAATTCATTTTCTGGTCAATGGTAACCCCCAGGATGTTGATAGTGGAATATTCAGAGATGGCAATGCCATTGAATGTCATGGGGCAATGGTTAGATTCTCTCTTGTTGGAGAGGATCATTGCCTGGCACTTATCTGGCGCGAATATTAACTGCAACTTGCCAACCCAAACCTGGATATTGTACAGGTCTTATTGAATTTGGACATGGTTGCTCACCACCATCTTCTCAAGGGGCAAAGGGATGGACAATAAATTCTGGCCTTGCAGTGACATCCACATCCTGTGAATGAATTTAAGAAAAACATAGCGTTAAAGATATGTACGTTACTCTTCACTCTGCCGGAAGCAACTTTTAGAACTGTTGGCTTTTTGCCTTACAGAACTTCAAGCATAACAACAATGAATAAAGGATCATGCAAATAACATGATCATAAATCTGTCTGTTTATTTGCCGCTTACTATCCAGCAGTAAGACATAAAGCACTAGCTCCCGAGTGGTTGAATTGCTAATTGCAGTTGTGGAGTTAGCCAGACAGACCAGATGTTCCCAGGTCAGCGTTGACTCAGCCGGGACTGAGACATATCTGAGCTCAGTCATCTTGAGCTTTGGCATGAGGAAAAGCAGGCAGGGCTCACAGCGAAAGATTTTACGTTGCTGTGCCGAGGAGCCAGCACAGACATGAGGGGCCAAGTGGCCTTGTTCTGTGCCTCAGACCCTTTACAGTTGCGGATGGCTGTCCAGGGGGTAGTGCTGGTAATGTCCACATGCGGCGGCAGTGTCGGACAGAGCTGCACTGTCCTCATTGATGGAGTAGTTTTCCAATGTTCACCAACAAAGCTCATATTTGACGATTG
The DNA here is from genome assembly GCF_047496885.1 of Scyliorhinus torazame. Classification (NCBI taxonomy): domain Eukaryota; kingdom Metazoa; phylum Chordata; class Chondrichthyes; order Carcharhiniformes; family Scyliorhinidae; genus Scyliorhinus; species Scyliorhinus torazame. The sequence goes on from NW_027308824.1 coordinate 37,086, forward strand.
ATTCTTGCACGAGAAGGAAACCAATATTCATCGAACCATAATCCAGAACTAGCAGAAGAACAGGCTTAGTGTGGGAGCTCAACATGTTCTATGCCCAGAAAATAAGCTGGATTGATCAAGGAGGCCCACCACGACCTTCTAAAGGACAGCCTGGGATGACCATCAAGGGCTAGTAATACACGTAACCTAGAACGAAAAATTAACGCGAGTTATTCATCAAGAAGTCACCTTAGGTGCTATGTGAGTTTTTACTTAACGTGGATTTAGAAACGGTTGTAAGTAATGAAGTAACTTTCTTAGTGTTGTGGCGCACCATGCGGCTGGGGTTAAGTAAGAATGGTCGACTGCTGCCTTCCCCCATCCTGAATAGCACAAACCAGACCTGTGCAACTTTTTAACCTCATTGAATGAGAAAGAGGGCTGCATGCGGGCTCAGTAACGAGGAAGGGATATGGTTCATGCACGACAGGGAGGATGAGTCACAGCAGTAGGCCCAATTTATGGAACAATTTCACTATCTGAGTCAGTCAGTATTACCGTGCAGAATAATTATCCTGCGAAGTAATGGAACAGTTGATTTCAATAAATTATAATGCCTAACAGTCCCTGCTTTCCAGTTGTTCTTTGACCTGTTTTGCTTTTTCATGTGGAATGAATTCACCCTTGAACATGGTAATCAATGCTGAGTGATGCTTCAGCACAAAAATAAATCCCAGAATGATATTGGGCTAAGTCTCTCATGAGGGCTTGGGAAAACATACGGAGGTTCTTTTTTTTTGTTGTTGTTAAATTGTTGTCCACAAGTTCTTTATCTGATTCAAAGCAGATGTAGAGAGCTGAACCAATAAAAGCAAGTAATTAAGGGAGCTAAACGTTCTCTAAACAGGATACATGTTGGACCAAAGGTTTGGGGCTACAATTTATCCTTTATCCCAGGAGGAGGCGATGGTGTAGTGGCATCGTCACTGGACTAGGAATAGAGACCTAGGGTAATGCGCTGGGGACCCAGGTTCCAATCCCACACAGCAGTTGGTGAGATTTGAATTAAAAGGCTAACGATGACCGTGAAACGATTGCCGTTAAAACACATCTGGTACAATGATGTACTTTTAGGGAAGGAAATCTGCCATCCTTACCTGGTCTGGGCTACATGCAATGTGGTTGCCTCTTAGCTGCCCTCAAAATGAACTACCTGCATCAGCTTCCTGAGGAGCCTATTTCAGAGATTATCCGCTTGCTCATTGCCAGCCCTCTGGAGATGGGGGCTGCCAGTAAAATAGCGGTGAGCCAGGTTGTGGCAGCTTCCTGACTAGGCCCTGCCCCCCCACCCCACCAGGGGGGGGGGTCCCCTCCCCCACAGCCCCGGCATCAGCAGTCCATGTTTAATGGTGGAAAGAAGGGGCAGAGAGCAGGAAAACCTACGATCTTCCCAAGGAGGGCTTTCCCTTCCCGCACTCAGTCCCAATGATCATGCCTGCCTTACCAACAACCACCCCCCAACCCCCATCCCCACCCATCCCCCAATATTGCTGCTGAGGCTTATCAGTTGGGCTGGCGGAATGACTCAACTTCTCTCTGCAGTTCTCAGCTGCGAAGTTAGCCAGACAGAGCAGATATTTCCAGGGCAGTGCTGAATCAGCTAGAACTGAGACATATCCGGGCCGACTGATCTGGGTAATTTGGAGCTAATAAGCAGGGCTCACAGCGATCTGTTTTAAATTGCTCTTCCAGGTTGCCAGCAAAGACATGAGGGACCAAGTGGGCTTGTTCTGTGCCTCAGAATTTTACAGTTCTTGAGATGTCCTTAACTGGCAGCCAGTGACCGGCGAAGAGGGCGGCCACTGCCAAATTGAGGATGTGGTCCAGGTGCTGGTGAGTATTGGCTCAGTACCCATTTTGTATCCTGAAATCAGAATCATGAATCCCCGCATAAAATTCGGCCCATTGTCTCCACAGGTTAGTTTTGATTTTACCCTCACCAGTCTTCAAATAGCGGTCATGTTCTCTGGTTTCGTTGATCTGGACAAGGTGAAATAGATTAAAATGGTCCACAAAAAGTAGGCCCAAACCAACCCGGCCAATTCTTACCCCCTTTGTCCGCTCCCAGTTGCCAGCAACGTGATGGAAGGTGCCATCAGCAGCACTATCAAAGGGCACTTTCCAATAACCTACTCACCAATGCTCAGTTTTGAATCTGCCAGTGCCTCCCAGCCCCAGACCCCTTTATACACATGGACAAAAGTGCTGGTTCCAGCGATGAATATGAAGGCAGCATTTGGCCGTGTAAGGCATCAAGAAGTTCCAATAAGCTGTAGTCAATGGGAACTGCAGAGAGAGCCACTCTGCCAGCCCAACTTGTGTCTGGCTACAGAGTCACAAAGGAAGGTGATCGGGATTTTGAAGGCCAATCATCTCAAGCCAAGGGTGTCAATTTGGAAGTTGCTCAGGGTAGTGACCCTGGCCCAACCAGCTTCGTCTGCTTCATCAATGACCTTCCTTCCATCATAAGGTCAGAAGTGGGGATGTTCGCCGATGATTGCACAATGTGCAGCAGCATTCATAACTTTCCAGAGAATGAAACAGTCCACGTACTTATGCAGCTAGACTTGGGCAACACTCAGACTTGGGTGGATAAGTAGCAAGTCACATTTGTGTCACACAAGCGTCAGGCAATTACCATATTCAACAAGAGAGGATCTAACCGTCTTCCTTTGACATTCAATAGAATTATCATTGCTAAACATCCCACTATCAACATCAGGGCGTTTGCCATTGACCAGAAATGGAACTGGACCAGCCATAGGAATACTGGCAACAACAGCAGGTCAGAGGTCGGGAATCCCAAAATGGGTTACTCACCTCATGACTTTCCCCAAAGCCCATCCACCGCCGACAAGGCACAAGTCAGGAGTGTGATGGAATACTCCCCCTCCACTTGCCTGGATGAGTGCAGCTCCAACAACAGCATGGTAGCACAAGTGGATAGCACTGTGGCTTCACAGCGCCAGGGTCCCAGGTTCGATTCCCCGCTGGGTCTGGGTCTCCACACTGTCTGTGTGGAGTTTGCACGTTCTCCCCGTGTTGCGTGGGTTTCCTCCTGGTGCTCCGGTTTCTTCCCACAGTCCAAAGATGTGCAGGTTAGGTGGATTGGCCATGATAAATTGCCCTTAGTGACCAAAAAGGTTAGGAGGGGTTACTGGGTTATGGGGATGGTGTGGAAGTGAGGGCGTAAGTGGGTCGGTGCAGACTCGATGGGCCGAATGGCCTCCTTCGGCACTGTATGTTTTATGTAACACTCAAGAAGCTCGACACCAGCCAGAACAAAGCACCCGCTTGACTGCAACTGAGTTTAGCTCTGAAAATGGTGGGAGCTGCCTAATACACACTGCTTCTCCCAGATTGTAAATCAAAGCAATAGAAATATCTGTTCAATCTTTCCCAGAGCCTCCGACCTGGGGAACCGTTTTCTTCACCCTCAGTCTTCCTTTCCCATAACAAATTATAGGCTTCACAAACCAACTAGGTACCACCTAACCACTGCTACTTAATTTATCTCAGCTTCCTTTCGATGTTGGTGAAGTCTGGACCACTTGATAATTTAACATACATAAAGGATGTATTTGATACATTTCAGCCAGACAGTATGACATAATTGTCAAGTGATGAAAACTCCTAATGAGCTCTTCAAAGCAATGAATGGTTGCTGTCAGTGAATGGAAAGCATTTACTCCCAAACTGGTATTTATGGTGCATATAAAGTTACCGCTCCTACATTCCTTTGTGAATGCTCCGTTCTTTCAGCTTGGGAAAAAGATTTTCAGCAGCCTGTAGACAGGGATGAGCACATTCCAATTGGAGGGCTGTGAATGGCATATAATCTACCCCAACACAGACAATTCAATATCTTTCACTGGACTAAACATACGCTAAACAAGGCAGAAATGTAACTCAATTATCCCTAATGGATAATGGCGCTTAAGCAGTGAATGTGACAACCCCTTGCACATTTTCTGTCCTTACTCTGAAATGCAATCCTATCAGGGACTGATTTTACACAAACTAATTGAGTTTTGTCATAGCCGGTTTCTATATTCTGCCAATATAGAATTCATAGAATTTACAGTACAGAAAGAGGCCATTCGGCCAATCGAGTCTGCACTGGCTCTTGGAAAGAGCACCCTACCCAAGCCCACACCTCCACCCTATCCCAATTACCCATTAACCCCACCCAACACTAAGGGCAATTTTGGACACTAAGGACAATTTAGCATAGCCAATCCACCTAACCCGCACATCTTTGGACTGTGGGAGGAAACCGGAGCACCCGGAGGAAACTCACGCACACATGGGGAGAACGTGCAGACTCCGCACAGATAGTGACCCAAGCCGGGAATCGAACCTGGGACCCTAGAGCTGTGAAGCAATTGTGCTACCACTATGCTACCGTGCTGCCCAAATATAGTACGGTCTTGGTCTAAAACCTCTTATTTGACATGATTGATTAACCAATACCCTTCGAACTCCCAATGGATATAATTATTTCATTCTTGGTGCGGAGTCAATATGAATTATATTGCATCATTGGAAATAATACACAATTAATTATCAGAGTTATTCATTTATTAAGATATGCAGGTTAGGTGGATTGGCCATGATACATTGCCCATCAGTGTCCAGGGATGTGCAAGTTAGGTTATGGGGTTACGGGGATAGGGAGGGGTAGACAGGGGAGCGGGCATGGGTAGAGTGCTCATTCGAAGGGTCGGTGCAAAATTGATAGGCCGAATGGCCTCCTTCTGCACTGTAGAGATTCTGATTCAATGATGATTCTATTGGAAAGAAGGGCGACGATGGACGTTCCGAGAACTATTTGAGTAAATGGTCCCTCGATGCATACCCCTACCTTCAACAAATGTTAAAGACTAAAGCTTGCGCACAATGTCTCCAAGTTTCTGGAAACAAGTGTCTAACATTGCATCGGTGCACGATCCCTGGGGGATTTTCGGAAGAAGCAATACTTTGTGTGATGTGTAATGTACAAGTTCATTTCGATCAGGTGTCTTTACTTCTGGCGAGAATTACAAAACCCAGCTCTAAGATTATCCATGTACATCAACCTTAAAATCTAGTCGTCATTTCCTGGTTGAACTTGCTTTGACATCTTGCTCTCCCGTCCCCTTTGTTATAAGATGCCTACTGCATTGACTGGGTGTCCCTGATTATATTCTTATTGATCCTCAAAACATAACTTAAACACATGTTTCTGCTGAGCAAGCTAGTTTAAATTCTGGGTTATGGGCTCCCCTCCAGGCTACAGTAGACCAATGTCATGTATTGGTATTGTATGTTGTTCTTGTGGTGCGGTGGGTAATGTTCCTGCCTCTGAGTCAACAGGGTTGAAGCCCCTGACTTGTTGGTTAAGGGAGGTGAACCCCCGATTAATCAAGAACCTACCTATCTCGGTCTTAAAGAAACTCAGCGATTTGGCCTCCACAGAAGGCTGTGAAGGCCAAATCACTGAGTGTCTTTAAGAGAGAGATAGACAGGTTCTTGATCAATAAGGGTATCAGGGGTTACGGGAGAAGGCAGGAGAATGGGGATGAGAAACATATCAGCCATGATTGAATGGTGGAGCAGTCTCGATGGCCTAATTCTGTTCCTACGTCTTATGATCTTAAGTGTTCATGACATTGCCAAACAAGTTGGGTATCGACCCACAAATCCTTCTCAAACATACTAATGGCAGACAGTAGGAGTGAGAGGCATTCCTGGGCAGCCATGTGGATAGAATATTGGAGCCTCTAGCTGTAGCTTCAGAGTGCAACATACATGTCAAAGTCCATGTTGCCACAGCAACTTGGACTCCCTGAGTGCACTTTAACACACTGCCACCATGAATAGGATGGGAACAGAGGGATACGGACCCAGGAAGTGTAGAACATTGTAGTTTAGTCGGGCAGCATGGTCGGCACGGGCTTGGAGGGCCGAAGGGCCTGTTCCTGTGCTGTACTTTTCTTTGTTCTTTGAATATCACTTCATTCTGCCTTCATCGCTTACCAATATGCTGCTTCGCCACTCAATTCGCAGTTAACAAAACTCAGCAAAAAACAGGCCCAGAGAGATTGTAACAGCTAATCCCACATGAAACTCAGATGTCCCTTTCCTGAGGTTTTACGCCGAGTAAGAATCTGTGCAATATTCAGACACTATTTCAACAAGGGTTTGCTTCACATATTGAAAGAAAAGTAACAATAAGAAACGCTAGCTCCCCACTGTGGGAAAACACAAATGTGCCAACTTCCTATAGCTTCGGGCAAGGAAAAAATTATTATTCCTCTCCTTAATACTTAACAAACTATTAAACATTTCCATAAATGAACATAATTATTTACCAGAGCAATCCTTGGAACCAAGCCTTGAAGGCTGCTCCCCCTTGATGAGTCTGAATGGGCCATCAAAGCAAAATGAACCATCTCCTTCAGAAACTGTTGCAGGAACTGCTGAACTAGCAAAGGATCTTGTGTTTATTCTTGGCTCGCCAGTTTGGCAATGCTACACAAAGCTTCATTTACTTGGAAGCACAGTACATCTGTGCAAGGTTGTTAACAGCAACTTGCATTCATATCAGCACTTTTTAACGTGGTCGACCTACCCAAGGTTTTCCCCGAGTGCATCACGGGACAAATGTGACACCGAGGCACAAAATGAGCCATTGGGACAAGTTCATGAAAGGAAGCTGAGTCAAAGAATAATAATAATAATAATACCTTATTGTCACAAGTAGGCTTCAATGAAGTTACTGTGAAAAGCCCCTAGTCACCACATTCCGGCACCTGTTCGGGGAGGCCAGCACGGGAATTGAACCCTCGCTGCTGGCATTGTTCTGCATCATTTAGCCCACTCTGCTAAACCAGCCCCTGGTTAAGGTGGGTTTAAATGAGCAACTGAAAGGAGATAAGGGGGTGGAGAGGTTTGGGGAAGGAATTTGAGAATTTGTTTTGAATAAACTCTCTTAAAACCCACAACTGTTTAAAAATCATTTGCTTTGCGGCCTTTTGGATGAGATCAAGCTTGTTCTTGTCAAATTGGATCTAGTAATGTCCCTTGTCTGGGGGCTGTGAGTTAGATTGAAATTGAATTTGTGTTTGAAGCAAGGAAAGAGATGGATTATGGACTTGCCCCGTCCACCCTGCACATCGGTTTAGTAACTCAGAGGAAGGAACTTTAAAAAGAAAATCTACATCGTAATAATTCACTGGGTAATTTTGCATTCTATCCTTTTTATTGTTACAAAGAGGCTTTGCTCAGTGTTGATGTTACAAATTGTTGGGAGGCCCAGCATCATGAACCCTGTGCAATGCTACCCTCTGTGTGAGTGTTAAGGCTTCTTGAAGGGCAAAAGTGGTGTAAGGCTGCAGTTATAACATATCACTTTAATTGACTGTGAGTCAAAGGCAAAGCCACCCAATAGAATGCCAGCTCCATTCTTGCAAGTCTGACACGAGCCAATGAACTGCCTCACCTGTGGTAATGAGTCAGATGTTATTTTTACTGACAGAAATTAAAAGGGCCAAAAGAATGTGGACAGCAATTCCACGAAGGTGTGAATCGCGTTTTGTAGAATCATTGGAATAACAGTACATTTGGCCCCTTTCTCTTCCGTCTTCCATCCCAAAGTGCATTCCCTGCAACAATTTAAGTGGTTCTTATTCAAATGTTTAGCTCCTGTAGGTTTTAAGGAATGTAAATTTGGACTACTAGTGAAAGAATTATGAAATTAAAGAGCCAAGCCTATGTTTAAATTGAAATGTGTAAACATCTGTTATGGGCTGGAATGGTTGGGCAACATTCACTAAAATGTCCGACAATAACATGCATATGTGATTTGAGCCACTCACTCCATGCATATTGGCCCAAGCCTTGTCTGTATCTTGAACCTATAAATTGGGAAGCAATCAGAAAGAAGTTGCATGACTTGGAGACAGTTTATTTTACTCCTGTATGTTATTTTATATGTAAATAAATCTGAATGCCAGATTTAACCTGATTAACATGCTCAGATTGTGTGGTGGTTACCAGTTTTTTGAGCAGAGGGGAGAATCCGCCATACACCACAACAAATCTTCAGTTCGCTATACTATATGATGGACTAATTGTTACTTCTGGGAAATTCTATGCTGTGGAATATGTGCCAGAGTTGAAGAGTGGAAAAACAGGAACGTAGGACTTCGGAGCAGTAATACGCCATTGAGCCCGTTAAGCCTGCTCCACCATTCAATAAGATCATGGCTGATCTAGCTGGGGTCTCAACGCCACTTTCCTGTCTTCTCTCTATAACTCTAGACTCCCTTGTCTATCAAAAATCTGCCTTGAATCAATCCAATGACCAAAGACAACAACTTCATGAAAACCTTTTGATAAAATTTGGTGACATTTTGCTGGGGGCAAGAACTCTATTATCTTCAGCACAGTTTTGGCTGAGGTAAACAACATGACATATAGCGATGCAATGTGGATAATTGAAATGTTTGCCAGAATAAAGAATTTACTGTGTGATATTAGCATACAGCAGCTTACCACAATGGCCCATAATTTGCCGGGGCTGAGTAACGAACAGATCCTCTGTTAACTAAACCTGTCCTTGCTCATTTCCTTGTCGCAATATTTTCTGATGTAATCTGCTGAAATTGAACAGGGAGTGAGAAAAGAAAATTAATTTTTTTTCAAATGTTTTACATTTTTAAAATATCAAATAGTGAGTAAAACCAGGAGGGATCACACACCACACTTGTAATACTTAATTTTCATGGTTTGTTGGCAGTAACTGACACTTCGTACATCATTAAAAGAATCTGTGACAGCTAATCTGGGTGTAATTAAACATGCATGGATCAAAGATTTTACATTCTTCATACAATTTGATTCCCTCCACCTGATCACAACATTGGTCCATTCGTGGAGAAAAGAGCTGAATTCCAGAAGTGAGGCGAGAGTGATTGCCACTGACATCAAGGCCGCATTTTCCCAAGTGTGGCATCGAGGAGCCCCCGCAAAACTGAAACAAAGGGAACCAGGGCGAAAACTCTCCCTTGGCTGTTGTCATGTCGAGCACAAAGGAGGATGGTTGTATCATCTCAGGCCTCGGGCATCATTGAGTGAGTTCCTCAGGAAGTGTCTGAAGCTCAACCATCTTCATCTGTTTGTAATGTACATAGACAATTTTGAGGAAAATGTACCTGGTCTGATTAGTAAGTTCGCGGATGACACCAAGATTGGTGGAGTGGCAGATAGTGTTGAGGAGTGTCAGAGGATACAGCAGGACATAGATAGGTTGGAGACTTGGGCAGAGAAATGGCAAATGGAGTTTAATCCAGACAAATGTGAGGTAATGCATTTTGTTGGTCTAACATAGAGGGGAAATATACTGTAAATGGAAAAACTCTTATGAATATAGAAAGTCAGATCTGGGCGTGCAGGTCCACAGATCTTTGAAGTGACAACACAATTGGACAAGGTAGTCAAGATAGCATATGGAATGCTTGCCTTCATTGGATGGGGCAGCGAGTATAAAAACTGGCAACTCATGCTCCAGTTGTATCGAACCTTGGTAAGGCTGCACTTGGAATATTGTGCACAATTCTGGTCGCCACACTACCAGAAGGACGTGGAGGGTTTGGAGAGGATGCAGAGGAGGTTTACCAGCATATTGCCTGGTCTGGAGGGTGTTAGCTTTGCTGAGAGGCTGAATAGACTCGGACTGTTTTCATTAGAATGACAGAGGTTGAGGGGCGACCTGATAGAGGTCTACAAGATCATGAGGCGCATGGATAGAGTAGATGGGCAGGCACTCTTTTCCAGGATGGAGGGGTCAGTCACCAGGGGGCAAAGGTTTAAGGTCCGTGGGGCAAAGTTTAGAGGAGATGTGCGAGGCAGGTTTTTTTACACAGAGGGTGGTGAGTGCCTGGAACGCGTTGACAGGGGAAGTTGTGGAAGCAGATAAATTAACGGCAATCAAAAGGCATTTTGACAAATACATGGATAGGATGGGTATAGAGGGATACAGCACAAGGAAGTGCTGAGGGTTTTGGCCAAGGGTGGTATCTTGACCGGCACAGGCTAGGAGGGCCGAAGGGCCTGTTCCTGTGCTGTATCGTTCTTTGTTCTTTGCTTCATCAATAACCTTCCTTCCATCATAAGGTCAGAAAGGGGATGTTTGCTGATAATTGCGCAATGTCCTACATTATTCAGAACTCCTCAGATGTTGAAGCGGTTGTGCTTGCATGCAAGAAGACTTAGATAGCATTCGACCTTTGCCTGACACGTGGTAAGGAACATTTATGCCACACAAGTTCCAGGCAATGAATTTCCAACAATTGAGAATCAAACTCTTTCCCCATGACATTCAGTCGCTTTACTATTGTTGAAACCTCCACCATCCAAATCCTGGAGGTCACGTGAAACAGAACAGGAGCAGCCATTTAAACACTGTGGCTACTAGAGCAGGTCAGAGGCTGGGAATCCTGAAGAGAGTAACTCACCCCCTGACTTCCCAAAGCCTGTCCACCGTCTACAAGACCTAAGCCAGGAGTGTGATGGAATTCTCTCCAGTTGCCTGGATGAGTGCAGTTCCACAACACCCAAGAAGCACAACACCACCCTGGACAACATACTCACTTTGACTTGCACCTCACCCACCACATGAAATGTTCACTCTGCCCATCACTGACTCAGAGTGGCAGCCACGTGCAACGTGACCCTCTTATGGACTGAACTGATCTCTTCACGCAACTTCTCTACTGAGGGTACTACACTGTATGCTTCACCCAATGCCTGTCTCTATGGATTTACATTGTGTATGTCCTATGGTTTATCATGTGTGGAACGATCTGTCTGGACTGTACGCAGAACAATACTCATCACCGTACCTCGGTACACATGGCAAAAAATCAAATCCAAAATCCAATCTATGTGCAAGATGTATTACAGCAACTTCACTAAGGCTACTTTCAAGCGCTTTCAAACACATGGGCTGGGATTCTCCGCTACCCAGCGGGGCGGGCCGTACCAGCGCCAAGGAGTGGTGTAAATCACTCCGGCGTCGGGCCGCCCGAAGGTGCGGAATCCTCCGCACCTTCCAGGGCTAGGCCGGCGGCGGTGGGGTTGGCGCCGTGCCAGCCGGTACCAAAGGGCCTCCGCCAGCCGGCGCAAGTTGCCGCATGCGCGGGAGCGCCAGCGAGTTCTGCCGTGATCCCAGCGCATGCACAGGGGGGGTTCTTTTCCGCGCCGGCCATGGCGGACCGTTACAGCGGCCGGCGGGGAGGGAAAGAGTGCCCCCACGGCACAGGCCCGCCCGCAGATCGGTGGGCCCCAATCGCGGGCCAGGCCAGCGTGGGGGCTCCCCCAGGGGCCAGATCCCCCCCGCTACCCCCTGCCCCCCCCCTCGAGGACTCCGCAAGCAGGTCCCGCCGGTAAGGACCTTGTCCGATTTATGCCGGTGGGACTGGCTGAAAAAGAGCGGCCACTCGGCCCATCGCGGAGCGGAGAATCGCCGGGGGGGGGGGGGCACTGCCAACGGCCCCCGAACGGCGCGATGCGAATCCCGCCCCCGCCGAAAAACCGGCGCCGGAGATTCCGGCAGCCAGCGACGGGGCAGCGGGGCTCGATTCACGGCGCCCCCCCCCCCCGGCGATTCTCCGGTCCGGCGAGAGGTCGGAGAATCCCGCCCATGGCCTCTACCACCGAGGAGGACAAGGGCAGAAGCGCCACCACTTGAAAGTGCCCTTACAAATAGCAAACTATCATGACTTGGAACTAAATTGTCATTCCATCACCCTCACTGCATCAAAATTCTTGGAACCCTCTATCAGCACTGTGGGTGTACCTACACAACATGGACTACAGTGCTTTGAGATGGCAGCCCATCATTAACTTCTCATGGGCAATTGGAGATGGGAAATAAATGCTGATCTCGCCAGTTACACCCTCATCCTGTGACAAATGCAAAAAATGAAGAGGGTGCAAGTTTAACCCTCATTTCGAATATATATTAATTGTGCACATTTATCATTGAAGAGGTAATATTTCTGTGTTTATATCCCTGGTCCTTCATTCGTGTTTTCATGGTAACTTTCTCCTTGCCTGCTACTGCTTCATGTTGTGATAAATTCATGGCATCAAATCCAATTTAACAGTGATACTGGATAGAGAGTACACTGGCCTGTTCAAGTTGTAATTTTCTATTACACACCAGCAGCAAAATCCCTACTGTAGACAGTGTAATTAATAAGTTCCCACTGCATGGGTTTACATGATACGATATTTTGGACTGTGAAAGTTACATGAATATTAATACGGTTTATTAGTGGTCATGCATGTTCTTATCTCAGTTAGCAGTAGGAACCCGCTGCTCCACTCAGATCCTCGTGAAATTGCCAACTTCAAAGCCATCTTTTCCCACATCAGTCAGCTATGGAGATAGACATACAAACGGAGCACAATGATTGAAGTGTACCACTCCCACAAAATCAACAGCTCTTCTTGGGATAGGTAGAAATTGGGAGACCATCTCAATCACCGTTATACTTCTAATTTGACCATAATTTGCATTTATATCGGGGATTTGAAGTAAAAACAACCTGAAGGTTTTTTGTTGTTGTTGTTGCAGAAACGTGGCAAAGCCAATTGGTGGAGCCAACGGAGAAGTTACTCGAAGTGTGGCCAGTGGGTTCGCTCACTGGGAAATGGTGGCATTGAAAGAAAGGTGATTTTACAGAGGGGGAGCAAGGTGGCCAATTGCAGAACTGCCAATGTTGGGAATCAAGAGAGATAGGGGAACACAAGAGGTCATTTGGAAGAGAAGAGTAGGAAGGGGAGAGCTGGAGCAGTTATAGATATATAGAGGGGCCAGGATATGGTTGTGGGGGGGAGGGGGGGGGGGGAGTGCATTTAAATGCAATGCTGAAAAGTTTCAATTGGAGATGATGGGGGAAGTCAGGAGCTAACGAGGTCAGCGAGGATGGGAAGACTTTTCCCATCCTTAACACATGCAAAATTGCTTCAGAACCAAGTTTTCAATTAGCCTGTTGTTCGGCAGGAAAATAGAGACAATCAAAAAGACAAATTAATTGAATAAGCAGTTAAAGTGTTTGTGTGGTGTTGGTTAAGGGATGTTACCACTCCAAGCCAAGAATTACTCCACACAGTACATTGGAAATACACAGATTTCTCCTCAGTTTAAATGTCTTATCCAAAAGACAGAAGTGATTCGCTCATGTTCTCTCCTGCCCACCTGTTATTGCCATTGGTCCTGACCTCAGCCTCTATATTTCTTTGTATCTTCTCTGTAAGTAGTTGCTTTTGCTCCTCGAACTGGCTTATTATTCCTGTCTCATTTATATTTTGTAATTGTGATGAATGATATCTGTATACACATGTACCTTTAATGCGTAGGCCCCTTTAAGACTGGGTTTGGAACCCTGGGGGGACTCCGCCTCCGGCTCCGCCCCCAGGAAACTGTATATAAGGTTACGTTCAGTAGGCAGCGTGCAGTGAGCACACTTCTCAGCAGCTGTCTGGTTCTCTGGTAATTAAAGCCTTTGAATTATCAATCTCCTCTCCTGAGTCGTAATTGAGGGTATCTCAGTAACTTAACGGCAAGTAGCACTTCGTTCAAGGGATGGGCATGCTGTAGGGACGAATCCTGAGGGAGGTGATTTGATAAATACACACTACCAGCAGAGACCATCGTCAAAGAACTGGTCTGCACCCGCGGTAGTGAATGATTACAAAGATAATCCATTCAGTGGGTTCCAAAGTATTATGAAATTCTGAAACATGAGACTAATTTACACCCCTCCATTATTAAAAAAAATAATCCCACCTTCTCCCTTCCTCGCTGAAAGCACTGCTGTTGTTTCATATGTGCTTTCATCCCCAGCTTTCCAATAGATCACACATGTCTGCATTCTGATCAAAGAATCATACAATTTACTGTGCAGAAGGAGGCCATTCAGCCCATCCAGTCTACCCCGGCCCCTGAAAGAGCACCCTACGTATGCCCACAACCCAGCAACCCCACCTAACTTCTGGACACCATGGGATAATTTAGCATTACCAATCCACCTAACCCGCGCATCTTTGGACTGTGGGACGAAAGCGAAGCGCCTGGAGAAAACCCACGCACACACGGGGTGAACGTGCAGACTCCGCACAGACAGTGACCCAAGCTGGGAATCGAACCTGGGACCCTGGAGCTGTGAAGCGACAGCACTAACCACTGTGCTACCGTGCCACCCCAATACCAGGATGTTCAACTGAAAAGATGTCATGCTTAAGGGTCTGTGGAAACAGACGTTCCAGCAGGATCACTCAGCAAAGATCTGGACCGAAGACTCAAGACTGATTTCGCCTTCCCTGGCCAAGAGCCAGTTGAACTGTTTTGGCTACATTTGGTCAATTTGGGGATTGGGCCTTCTCCCTGCAACACTGCAATGTTTGAGGGCAGCACGGTGGCACAGTGGTTAGCACTGCTGTCTCAAGGCGCCGAGGTCCCAGGTTCGATCCCGGCTCTGGGTCACTGTCCATGTGGAGTTTGCACATGCTCCCCGTGTTTGCGCGGGTTTCGCCCCCACAATCCAAAGATGTGCAGGGTAGGTGGATTGAACACGCTAAATTGCCCCTTAATTGGAAAAAATGAATTGGGTACTCTAAATTCATTTTAAAAAACAAAAAAGAAGACACTGCACTGTTTGTGGGATGAAGGTGCTTACTCGGTGCTGACAGGGAGATGGAGGACGCTGACCCAGTGACAATGAAGTAGCGGCGATATATGTCCAAGTTGGGATGGTGTGTGCCTTTCATCATTCTGGATGGGGAAGGCAGTAGGATTGGGTGGAGCTGTTGAATAAGCCATTATTAAGTTGCTGCAGTGAATCCTGTAGAATAGCGATTGCTGCAGTCGTGCTAGGCTGATGGTGGAGTGAACATTTGAAGCAATGGAGAGGATTCCCACTGGGTTTCTTCAATGTATTGACAAGCATCTCTTTTTCAGGGTTGCCAAACCTTTCCTGGGTGGTGGGGAAGACCAACCTTCTTCTGGGCTTCAGATTTCAGAACGGATTTTATAAGCTCGCTTATCTCCTTGGAATATTTCTCACAACTTTTCTCCTTTGGTTTCCACCTTCTTGCACACCGACACACCGTAATTCTGTCGCTACCCATGTCCATTTAGATCTACGTCACACCATTTGTATCAGATGTGCTCAACATCTGTACAGCTTGGATTGACGGCTGATAATAGCAGAAGTTAGCTTTCCTGAAAAGATGTTACCTACAGAGTTCAAATTTTCACACAGCAAGTGGTAAAATGGTTATTCCGAGTTAAAAGGAGTGAGAGACTGAAATCGGAGCCCCAGGCATCTTCATTTAAGCATAAGCGAATATCATTTTGGTTACGTTAGCACTGGATTAGAAGTGATTACAGTTTGATTTGTTATTGCAAAGACATTAGAATCATAGAATCTCTACAGTGCAGAAGTCGGCCACTCGGCCCATCGCATCTGCACCGACCCCCTGAAAGAGTGCCCTACCTAGGCCCAGTCCCCCGCTCTAGCCCCATAACACCACCTAGGCACAATTTAGCATGGCCAATCCACCTAACCTGCACATCTTTGGAATGTGGGAGGAAAATCAGAGTACCCGGAGGAAACCCACGCAGACACGGGGGGGGGGGGAGGGGGGGGGGGGGGGGTGGAAGTGCAAACTCCACACAGAGTGTCACCTGAGGTCAGAATCCTGGCTCAGTAAAGCAGCGGTGCTTTACTGTGAAAGGTTAGCACATTACTCGCTAACCTTACTCACTAACAAACTGCGGTGGCTGGCACGGCAAGAAAGGTAAAGCATTTGGTTTCAATGACCAAGGATTGCGTTCGAGGAATGCCGAGCAGAAGCAATTCTGATCTTATAAAATTTATAATAAACCATTTGTGGAGGTTCGAGACAATACAATAGAGACTTCCAGCAACGACGAAGGGGGTTTATTAACAGTGCAGAAGGAGGCCATTCGGCCCATCCAGTCTACACCGGCCCACATATTAACAGTCGGATACGCAGGCACAGAGCAACACTGGTTAGGTGTTCACTCCGTGGCTCCGAGGTCCACGCTGTCCGGGCCTTGCTTCCAGTGCCCCGTGCTTTCTCTTTATTGGTTGGGGTTTTTGCGCTCCAGTGGGATTGATCCCGAGTTGGTCACGTGGACCATGAGCCTCTCTCCTTAAAGGGGCTGCACTACCACACCATTTTTGGCAATGTTTTTGGCCCCAGCTCAGGTATAAGACAGGACAAGTATACAGGGTCAAGATTTATTTATTTAAGGCACTAAACCTTTTAAGTCTAATAAGGGTAATCCCAACTGCTCCACCAGTCTGGTGCAAGTGCCCCAACAGCATTTTCTGACAGTTCCATTTCCCACACCAATCATCTTTGTAATCATCTGAGTGAGGTTTGTTACAGTCAGGCGAGTAACAGTCAAATAGCTCCCTTCTTTTCCCACTCCTCGTTTCGTCACTACAGGTTTTTGATAAAATGTGCTCGTCAGTTCACAGACTGTTTGACTGTTTATGTGCTGTGACTATAAAAGACACAAAGAGACATGTTTTCTTGGGCTTTTCAGGAAGACTTAACCCAGTCTAAGAAAAAAATATCAACCGTCCAATTTTCGCATTCGACGTTCGCTTGCGCACATAAATGTGAACATACACAATCACTCGTGTCGAGTTCCGATCGTAACGCTATATTAAGAGCTAGAAAACAAGTCTTGACTTCTTCAACTCCAAGTTTATTGTGTACAGTTATTATTTCTTCACAACAAAACAGTGCCACCTACATCCCCTTTATATATTGGTGCAATCTATTAAACAATTAAAAACCCAAATCTATATTAATTACGAGGGAACCTTAACTCTTTCCCAACCGATTCTCCTCCTGAAAAGAAAAAGATTTTTAATTTTGACGCAAATCACAATATACTATAACACTATGCTATAAAGATGTGCAGGTTGGGTGGATTGGCCATTCTAAATTGCCCTTAATGTCCAAAAAGGTTAGGTTGGGTTACGGGGATAAAGGGGATAGGGAGGAGGTGTGGGGCTTAAGTAGGGTGCTCTTTCCAAGGGGCGGTGCAGACTCGATGGGCTGAATGGCCTCCTTCTGCACTGAAAATTTGATGATTCTATGAACACAAATGTATGCTTTATTGTGTGCAATAAATACATCCTATTCCCCCTTTTTGCACTCACAGATCTTTTCCTTGTAGGAAAAGGCACCTCTCTTTAATAATTTCTAATAACTTCTTCGAGCTAGCTCTTCCTTTCATCATATAATTGGTATCTGCTATCACCCTATTGATCTTGTGAATCTCTCTCTTCTCTAGCACCTGTATTAGACTTGCAATGTCGATCTGTAGTCTCTTTTCATTGATCCATTTCATAGAGTGGACATTCTCCCAAACAAACCTATTGGCTATGTGGTAATTTATTGGGTGCAGTTCCTGAATACCCTGTTCCATTAAAAAATTCAGTCAGGATCCTGGTTAGAAAAAAAGCCATATTTACTGCCCCCACGAGAGCAAGTCTCCAATGCCAATGTACTTTTTACCACTCTTATCTTTTTAGTGGTTTCCCATGCCAAAGCACAACATTTACCTTTCCCCCTCCTGCATTCGGAAAGCCAGCAGGGACTTTGGCATAAGATGCATCATTGTAAACAATCAGTTTCAGTTGTCTAATAATCGCCTAAAGCTGGGAATTTCAAAACACAATTCTCCAATTTTAATTTTGCCAATGTTTTGTGTGCTCGAATAATTTCTTCAACTTTAGGATTGTTCATTTTAGTTCGAAAACATCAAAGCTGCTATCCGGTCTTATTTGTCTCGCTCACCAGTTCAGCTGCCCAATTAAACTTCAGAGTTCGTCTTCTTCCATTTTAGAAGCCACCATATCATTTTGTGAGGGCCTATTAAGAGTAATTTCTTTTGGGGTTAATATTCTATGACTAAGGCTGCTGATGTAGAGTGCCATGTGAACTTCTCGGCCTGATTTCTAACCCAATGTATTTGAATGCTCCAGAGGCCTGACTTCAAACCTTGAACTCTGTTCTAACACTGTTAATGAGAGTATTTTCAAATTTGCCACAACCACCACACAAAAAAACCATCTACATGCATCATGAAAATGCTTGAAAGCTTCCCTCCATGGTGCCAATTGTGGTGTTCTTTGTGTTGCTTGTTTCAGGATGGTTGGCGCAGTGTTCAAAAAGACCACAAAATAGCTTGAACTTAAACAAAGCTATCAATGTATTAACACTACTAACTTGGATTCGACATGTACTCCTCAAGAATTCACAATTGATTAATAACATCTAAACTACACTCATCTGCAGCTAATCTCACTACTGGTTTAAACTATGATCTGCTCTCACTTACACTATCTGCACTTCTGACTCCCTCTAGATAACTCCTGCACACACTCTCCCACAAGGCTTAGCATCACTGCCTTATATCGTTGTAACTGTAGCTCCCTCTAGTGGCTACTCTTGATACTTCATTAACCCTTGCAGTTCTGACAGTTATGATAATACCACACCAATAAAACACATCTGGGTCTGCTTTCCGCTTCAACAACACCAACCTCAAGTGAGAAATGCCAAACTCTGGAAGCGTTATGCAACCCGTATATGCATTTATTTAACTTTCAGAGCACCCTTCCTGTGTTTGCCGCCGTTGTCGGAGGATGAAGAAAACTTTCTCTTTCAAGTTGATGCCATTGTAAGTTGTAATGCTAGGGAACCTTGGGCGGGATTCTCTGACCCCACCGCCGGGTCGGAGAATCGCCGGGGTCGGCGTGAATCCCGCCCCCGCCGGCTGCCGAATTCTCTGCGCCGGGGTTTTGGCGAGGGCGGGAATCGCAGCGCGCTGGTCGGCGGCTGCTGGCAGCGCCCCCCCCCCCCCCCCCGGCGATTCTCCGGCCCGCGATGGGCCGAGTGGCCGCCCGTTTTCGGTGGGTCCCGCCGGCGTAAATCACAACAGGTCCTTACCGGCGGGACCTGGCTCCACGGGCGGCCTGCAGAGTCCTCGGGGAGGCAACGGGGGGGGGGGGGGGATCTGGCCCCAGGGGGTGCCCCCACGGTGGCCTGGCCCGCGATCGGGGCCCACCGTTCCGCGGGCAGGCCTGTGTTGTGGGGGCACTCTTTCCCTCCGCTCCGGCCGGTGCGGAGAAGAACCCCCCTGCGCATGCGCTGGGATGACACCAGCACACGCTGACGCTCCCGTGCACGCGCCAACTCACGTCGGCAGGCGGAGGCCCTTCGGCGCTGGTTGGCGTGGCGCCAAGCCCTTCCTCGCCAAACACTCCGGCGCCGGCCGAGCCCCTGAAGGTGCGGTGGATTCTGCACCCTTGGGACGGTCCGACGCCAGAGAGGTTCACGCCACTCCTTGGTGCCGGAGTGGCCTGGCCCGCCGGTTCATGGAGAATTCTGCCCCTTAACTCTTTCCTTCCTCAACAGGGGTCCTGTTGGTTTCAACGTTGAGGCGGTTTAAGTATGTAAATTAATGATTTATCTGTTCTTCGAGAGAAATGAGCTGCAGGGTTGAATCCTTTTTAAAATCTCTGTTTGCAGCACATTGATAGTCAAGCATCAGATAGGATTTGAGCTTGTAGGATAGGTGGAGGGAGAGAATGAGGCCCATACTTGGGTCTTCCCACTTTGGTGTTTTTTCTGCTTTGTCTCTAATCTGGATAAAACAGCTCCTTAAAAACAAAACTAATTAGCTGGCTTGTCACATGCCCCTCTCTCTCTCTCTTTCCAATCGGCAAGCGACCCAAATATGGTCATGGCTAGGGTATTCCAGGTGGATGCGTATAGGATCAGGAGTCGGCCATTCAGCCCATTGAGCCTCCTCTGCTATTCAATTATATCATGGCTGACCATTTACCTTAACGCCCCTTTCAAACCCTATCCCCAAACCCCTTGATGCCATTAGTATTCAGAAATCTATCGATTCCTGTTTTGAACATGTTCAATGATTGAGCTACCTCAGCCCTCTGGGGTAGTGAATTGCAAAGAATCACCATCCTCTGAGTGAGGAAATTCCTCCTCATCTCAGTTTTAAATGGCCTGGCCCTTATTCTGAGGCTGTGTCCCTCGGCTTGAGACTCGCCAGCGAGGGGAACCATCCAATCTACATCTGCACAATACTCCAGAATTCGCCAAGGCTCTATGAAATTCTCCTTTAGGGAAGGAAATATGCCGTCCTTACCTAGTCTGTCGACATGAGGCTGCAGATCCACAGCCACAGCAATGTGGTTGGCTCTTAAAAAATAAATGCCACTTGGCTGGAGGTCAATTAGGGTTGGGTAATAAAGGTTGGTCTTGCCTGTGATGCACACATCCCTTGAAAGAATAAAAAAGGATTTGGTGCATTTGGATAAAGTGCCCTAACTTTGTCTTTTTAATGTTATTCTGCATTATGATCCTATTTGATGCTTGCCTTTGCTTTACCTGCCTTGTCTTGTTGTTTACTACTCTTCTACTTCCTGTTATCAGTTTTGCTTTCCTCCAATCCAAGCTCCCTCTCAGGCTCCCATTCCCCTGCCAAACTAGCGTAAACCCTCCCAAACAGCACTAGCAAATCTCTCCGCGAGGATCTGAGTCCCTGTCTTGCAAAGATGCAACCTGTCCATTTGTGCAGGTGCCACCTGCCCCAGAACTCGTCCGGGTGCCTCAGGAATCTGATGCTCTCCCTCCTACACCACCAAATCTCCATCCACATGTTCAATCACTCAGTCCTCCTATTCCTGTGCTCGCTAGCTCGTGGCACGGGGCGAAACCCTGAGATTAATGCTTTCGAGGTTGTGTTTCTTAATTTATTTTCCAACTTCCTAAAATCTGCCATCAGGACCTCATCCCTCTTCCTATCTATGTCCTTGGTACCAATGTGGGCCACGACCTCTGACCAGCCACCCTCCCCCAAAAGAATGACCCGCAGCTAGTCTGTGACACCCTTGACCTGGGCACCAGGGAGACAACCTGGAGTCATGTCTATGGCTGCCGAAACATGTCTGTTCCCCTAACTAACAAATAACCTACCGCTATTGCCCTTCCACTTGTGTTTCTCCCCTCCTGTGTAGCTGAGCCACCTCTGATGCCACGGAATTGGCTCTTGCTGCACTCTTCTGAGGAACGATCATTCTCACCGGTATCAAAAAATGTAAAGCTGGTTAGTGAGTGAGATGGGCTCAGGGATTTCCTGCACTACCCGCTTGGCTCTCTTAGACTGCCTGGTAGTTACCCATTCCCTCTGTGCCTGGATGCTCCTAATTTACTGTGTAACCATCCCCCAAACATGCTGTCCATGTAGTTCTCTGCCTCACGAATCAGCCACCATTCGAGTTCTGAAACCTGGAACTAAGCTTCTGCAGCCAGCGACACCTCCTTCAGAGGTTTTTGTCCAGAGCACATGGTGCGCCCATGACTTCCCACGTGCCACAGGACACACATTCCACTTGGCCAAACTGTCCAGCCATACCTAAACTTTACAAACTATTTATTATAATTAGAGTCATCACTCATCAGTCAGGTTCCTCTGTACCGAAGTGGGAACCAAATACAGGAGGCTGAAAAAGGTGGAAAAAGGAGCACCTCATTGGTCTGTTTCCCTGAATGCCCTCACTCACCAAACTCCCAGATGCTCATTGTGTCAAGCTGCACTGAGACCACTGTATATATAGTAAATGTGTCAGCTCTGCTATAGCTGCAGTAAACAGATTATGTTAGCCGTCTAATTAACTAAATACAGTTGGACTGTACCAGAGAGACTGGAGCAAATTTAAACTTAACTTACATAATATTTTTCAGTTAAATGGTAAATGCAACCAAAATTAGATTTTCAGAAAGAGATTAATCCTTAAGATTCCCTCACTCACCAAACACCCAATTGCTCACTCTGTCAAGTCACACACAGACAGGATGGTTCTGGTTCGTTTCGATTATGGCTGGAGTGGATTCCTTTCCCAGCCAGAATTCATTGTCTGAGGGTATCCCCACCCAGGTGGTTGTCGTTCTTTGAATGGGTTAGGGGATGATCCCATTCACAGTCATTGAAGGTAATTGTCCATACTGGCATTTTCTAGACAGGTTGGCTCCGCGTTAATAGCATTGCAATTTATCGTGTGCAGTGGCACAGATTTTCAGTCATCTCAGAAGCTACGGTTAGCTACATCTTCACGTCTCCAGAATGTGGCTTCAGTCTTTTCAAAATGCAATTGGTGGTTTCCAGCTGGAAATTAATAAAGTCTTTTTTTTTTATTAAGCATGACTTTGCAACAGGATATACTCAAGTGACAGGAAATGACAAATTAAGGTTCTGTAAACCTGTGTCCACTGTGGAAATACAAATTCCATTTTGCTACGCTGGGCACTTAAGAGGATTTGTAATCATAAAAGTGTTTGATTTTCAATCCATTAAAATGAGTGGGTGGGTACCAAGAGCTGATGTGCCATTGGTTTGTGACACATGCCCCTGGCAGTCATCGAGGTTCCAGAGTCCTACCTCAAGACAGGCCAAACTAATTGAGTGGCAAGATCAATTCAATGGGCGAGGAAAGGACCTATCCATCCCAAAGATCTGAACTAAATTTGACACCAGATCCCAGAGTCATGCTGATCCATATTTCACAGTGTCACAGAATTATTACAGCACAGAACGAGGCCATTTGGCCCATTGTGTGTTCGCCAACTCTCTGAATGCAAAATAAAAGGACATGGTAATGGAGCAAGGGGGAAAAAAACAAAAGATGGCTCGAGAAAATCCCTGACCACTACAGCCAATGAAGTACTTTTCGAAGTGCAGTCACTGTTGTAATGTAGGAAACTTGGCAGCCAATTTATGCACAGCAAGATCCCCCAAGGGGCAATGTGATAATGACCAGATAATCAATATTCTTTAGTAATGTTGACTGAGAATTTAAATATTGGCCAGGGCATTGGGGATACTGCCCCCCCATTCCCCCCCTTCCCCGTCCATGAATTAAAGGTTATTCATCTGGGCACTTCTACAAGAAACCCAGCAGACAAAATAAGTAGTGTGCTTTTCCTCATTTTCTTTTGGAAGCTTTGTTAATTGTAAAAACGTGGTGATGGGAAAAGAGATTGTCTGGATGGAGGTGGGACATGATGGGTTGAAACCCATGTCCAACCAGAGTTTACAACCCTAATTGGATACAATTTGATTGATCAAAATTTGTTACGTGGCTCACTGATTTGTTTTTCCTCTAGGTCTGTAGTCTTCAAAGTAAAGTTGTTATGAACCCTGGGTTAGTGCATGGCCAACTCCAGCCCCAGTTGATCCTGACTCGCGACACCAGTGAAATTAGATTTGTTTAAATACCCAAGATCTTTGGTTGAGTCCAATAAACTACAGTCACCTGGTTTGTACCTTTAAAGCATGAGTAACCTTTTATTATGAACAGTACCTTTAATTAACCAGACAGAAGATGTAGTTGTCTATCTACTACCAACTCCCCTCCCCCCTTTTTTTAACTCACCCAACTCTTTACACACACATACAGACAAACAACATAGAGAGGAAAGAGTGGTGGGAAGGAAAATAAAATAATAAAAATAAAAGATAGGGATCTTGTATTTGCCGGAATGGCTTCCAGTCAACATCTTTCTGAAGTTCAGTCTTTCCATTTGGTACTTCTTTTCTTTCATGATTGATATGATTTAAAAAAAAACATTTTATTCAAATTTAGAGTACCCAATTATTTTTTTCCAATTAAGGGGCAATTTAGCGTGGCCAATCCTCCTACCCTGCACATTTTTTGGGTTGTGGGGGTGAAACTCACACAGACACGGGGAGAATGTGAAAACTCCACACGGACGGTGACCCAGGGCCGGATTCAAACCTGGGTCCTCAGCACTGTAGGCAGCAGTGCTAACCACTGTGCCGTGCTTAGATATGCTCTTCTTAAGCAAGATTGTCTACATTCCCTGCAGACTCAACATCATTTCAGGTTCACAGCAAATGATATACTGGACACTCACTGCTTTCAAAACAATAGATCCACTATTTTACTGAAGAACAGCAAGCTGCTGGTTTTGATACTCTTAAAAGATCTTCAGTTTCCACTTTCAGTTTCAGTGAAAATACTTTTCACTGTACCTCGGTACACGTGACAATAAACAAATCCAATCCAATCCAATCCAGAGAGCAGGCAGCATAGCTCCCTTCACTTCTAAGATCTGATCCCTTCTGGAAGGTTCTCTCAGAAACATCACCCAGCAGGAACTAATCACTGACTGTTGTCAGGCAGAACACTGTCCCTCGCCAACCAGTTTCCAATTAACTAATCAAACTGACTCCCTCCAAAATCAATTCCTCCCATTTACTTGGTACAAGGGTATAGTTTATCCTTCTCCCAAACACAAAGCCTGAGAATACAGTATCCTCGCAAGCAGGCATTTAAACTTGGAGTCGTGTGCCTTCTACTCTCTACTTAAAGGTACATCCCAATTATTGATCCACCGACCAAAACAATAAAATACATGGGAACAAAGGAAATAGGCAGGAAGGACTCTTACACAGTGTTACAGAATGCCATGCTGTCTTATTGGGAAATACAGGTCATGCCAATTTTGGACATTAATGCTGAACAATGGTAACTCCCTGTCTCAAACTCCTGCAGTGGGAAATGATGGAATCCAGGATTTGCCATTTGAGATCCATGCAACAGGTGATTGGACATGTCCATCTACTGAGGATGTGTAACAGTGGCAACACCACGACTTGTTGAACTTTGATGGGTTGCAAGGTAATTTCTTATTGGTGCTGACTCTCAATGGTGTATCTATCTGTAGGAAACTCATTTTGAGTTTGATATTTACACTCAGCAATTCAAATTGATGTGGTCTGGTGAATAAAACCCGCACAACTTCAATCTATGCAGGGTGCAAAGTCACTGTTCTAGAGGTTTGTTAAAGAAAAACCCGAATGTGTCCTATTTTACCGCATAGTTCTTTGGAACAGAAAACAAAAGCAGGGATGCATTATTATTCCAATACGGAGCTCTCACCTTCACGTTACCTGAATACTGAGTGGGGTTCAATTAGGATGGCATTTTGGACCCTCTCCAAGCCGAGGTGCCCTCGCTGATCAGGCAGAGCAGGTCAGATCCGAGTGCAGACCATTCATTTCAGAGACGTCAGCCGTGTGGAGCTTGCGAAGCTACCTCCAGCACCAAGTCTAGGGAGAAAATAACGCTGGGAGCATCTCCTAGGCAACCAGCTCTCCGTCTCTCGTTCTATTTCACACTCTCTCTCTCTCTCAAGTCTGCTTCTCTCTCTTCACTGACTCTACCTCCTGACAAGACCTCAGGAAGTCACCAGCTCCTCTTTTCCCCATCAAAGCGGCCCGCTCCTGGTAAGTACCAGCGATATATTGTGTCAAAAAAAGGAAAGGGACGAATGTTAACTGTCAATCTCACATAAATGATGTACATTTCACAATTCTGAAGGCAAGGGGGTGAGAGGGAGGGAGAGAATACAACGTGTGCTATTTCAATTGTGCTATTGAAACAAAGAGGATTGAAATTGACACAGGAATGGTTAAGGAGGGAAGGTGAAGCTTTATTTGTGGGGGTTTTTTTAAACAGCAGAATTTAGGAAGTGTTTTATTTTATTTTATAGGCGTTTTAGCATTCTTCACTAAATCACAAGTGGTCCCCTCCCCGCTTTCAATTGCAATCACGATCCCCGTGATTCATTTGTGCCAGATTATCGTTGGGACAAATGGGAAAATCTGCCTGAAAGATTAGACCGAACTGCCTCCTCCTGTAGTATCCGCCCATGCGGCTGTGAGGAGACAAAAGAGGCTCTGACACCTCAACAGGCGCATCCAGTTTTGATGTTTTAGATCTGTGGGGCTGTTGGTGTCTTTGGGCAGGCGAGTCCTATATATCACCTTTTTTTTCGAAGACAAGCAGGGAAACAGGTTTCATTCTGTTTCCTTAATCACTAGTTTGCCCCTCACTTGGAAAATGGAGCGTTCAGAGCCCCCACCCCACTCGGTTAATTAAGATTGAAATGGGAAAATTACTGTCCCCCCCCCGCAAATCACCTCCGTCCTATATGGAATAAGGCTCCTCCTTCCCTCTATACTCCAGTCCCCACCTCCCCCATTTCCACACTTGGCTGACACAAGGCAGAGTGAGGTAGCTCAATGGTTCTCTCTGAAACCCACACACCCAATCTCCCAGTGGTAATTCCTTCAGCCAGGAAGACCCACAGATATGGTGGGAAACCGAATACTGTAAAATGTGGGATAGATATATCTCCTGGATTGGGAGAAATATGTCTGTGTGGAGTC
Source organism: Scyliorhinus torazame (assembly GCF_047496885.1). Lineage (NCBI taxonomy): Eukaryota > Metazoa > Chordata > Chondrichthyes > Carcharhiniformes > Scyliorhinidae > Scyliorhinus > Scyliorhinus torazame. Next base: position 63,505 of record NW_027308824.1, read on the forward strand.
TGCATGTTCTCCCCGTGTGTGCGTGGGTTTCCTCCGGGTGCTCCGGTTTCCTCCCACAGTCCAAAGATGTGCGGGTTAGGTGGATTGGCCATTCTAAATTGCCCTTAGTGACCAAAAATGTTAGGTGGCATTCCTGGGTTAAGGGGATAGGGTGGAGGCGTGGGGCTTAAGTAGGGTGCTCTTTTCAAGGGCTGGTGCAGACTCGATGGGCTGAATGGCCTTCCTCTGCACTGTAAATTCTATGATTATGTAGAAAGCGGGCTGGTTTTATTTTTTAACTCGATGGTAATTAAACGTCCAACGCTGGTTGTTAAGCAGCGTCTTCCTTCGAAGGAAAATAGATCTATTTTATTTATTTTTGAACTTTAGACCTGTATTTCCATTGCACTGATGTGGCAGAGGGAGCAGTATAGCAGCAGATCACACTTTATACCGCAAAGGCTGCTCTTCATCTGTTGCTGTGCCAGGCAAGGAGGGAGCTGGGCATGTCTGTATTTACATGAATTGCCCGAGAGATTAAAATAATCTTATTAGTGTCACAAGTCGGCTTACGTTACCACTGCAATGAAGTTACTGTGAAAATCCCCTGGTCGTCACACTCCGGCGCCTATTCGGGTGCACTGAGGGAGAATTCAGAATGTCCAATTCACCTAACAAGCACATTTTTTTGGACTTGTGGGAAGAAACCGGAGCACCCGGAGGAAACCCAAGCAGACACGGGGAGAACGTACAGACTCCGCACAGACAGTGACCCAGCTCGGGAATCAAACCCGGGTCCCTGGGCGCTGTGAAACAATAATGCTAACCACTGTGCTGCTGTTAATGCTCAAGGATGGTGAGTTCCCTGCTTACCTTAAACCTAAAAGTTCCTGGGGTGTCTAAATGTTGCAGGGTGGCTTTGCCCCAAGGCTGGAGTCCAAGCGGTTGTCGGACTGACTGACTGACAGCCTGTTGGAAGTGATCACTGATTTCCTGTTTTTTTTAAAAATTGCTGGACTCCTGAACGACATGGCCAATTTCTCGCAGTCACTGTCAAAGCTATTCTGCGGCTTTACAAATTAGGGATGCAGCCAATTTGGAAGGTGTCCATAAGATGTTTAATTCATTGCTGCTGCTCTGTCTGTGGGCAAAGTGCAGTCACAATGCTTCGGGATTAGGGTCAGTTTTTATGTGTGAGAATGGCTGGGCCCTTTTTTGATACAGAGCATTTTGGAACAGATTCTAATCAAGTGCGCCCCCATCCCCCTCCGCCCCCCCGATTAGAACAGTGTTAAAATTATTTCCCATTGCAGAAAACTGCAAATCGAATGGTTGAGTTTCACAAGATTTAAAACAATTCAACCTTTTTGATGGGTGCACAGTGTAATTATCTTGCCAATAGTCAACCTGGCAGGTAGTTTTATATTTAACTATATATCTGTTTTATGTTTGCTGCTGATCTGTGGCTGATGGTGTGTGCTGGCATTGGGGTCCACTGGTGGCTCCCTCATATTTATGGATGTGCATTTTTCATTATTTGACATAGATAGTGAATTTTGGCACCAATGAGATCGCGCTGTTCTCATCTGATGTCCACACTTTCCAGCAGGGGTCACTAGATAATGATTGATTGTTTTTTACACTCAAGCCCATAGGTAGCAAGGTCAACTGTTCTGTACTGAACTTCAGACCTTGATGAGGTTAAGACAGCACAGAAGGGGAACAAATTGTAACTTTTCCACCGTAAAGACTGCTTGCTTCCACTTCTGTGCAGTGCAGAAGGAGGCCATTCGGCCCATCGAGTCTGCACTGACCCTCTGAAAGAGCACCCTGCCCAGGTCCACTCCCCCGCCCTATCTCCGTAACCCCAGCTAACCTGCACATCTTTGGACTGTGGTAGGAAACCAGAATCCATCCAAACCTCTACTCACAGCATCCGAACATGCGCCAGGTGTATCTCATCCATTGCCCCTCCCTTCATGGATGTGCATTGGTTTCTGGTTCACCAATGCCTCGATTATAAAATTTGCTCCCTTCGAATCCCTTTATTGGCATTTCCCCTCCCTATTCCTGTCAGTTTCTGCAGCTTCCCAACCCACCTCTGGGTTCCTCCATCTCCAGCCTCTCATGTATTCCCCCATCCCCCTCAGTAAACATAAGCCTTCAGCTATCCATAGAATACCTGGCCAATCCACCTGACCTACACATATTTGATTAAAGTCCAACAGGTTTGTTTCGATGTCACTAGCTTTCGGAGCGCTGCTCCTTCCTCAGGTGAATGAAGAGGTATGAAGAGTTCACCTGAGGAAGGAGCAGCGCTCCGAAAGGTAGTGACATCGAAACAAACCTGTTGGACTTTAACCTGGTGTTGTAAGTCTTCGTACTGTGCTCACCCCAGTCCATCGCCGGCATCTCCACATCATTACACATATTTGGACTGTGGGAGGAAACCAGAGCACCCAGAGGAAACCCACGCAGAAATTCCACACGGTCAGCCTCCCAAGGCCGGAATCGAACCCGGGTCCCTGGCGCTGTGAGGCAGCAGTGCCAACCACTGTGCCACCGTGCCACCCTATCTGGGCCTTAAACTCTGGAATTGCCCTCCTTCAACATTGTTACCTCTCCATCTCTCCTCCATTTAATCTTTCCTTAAAAGGCACCTGTTTTACTCCGGTGTGGCACAGTGGATGTAATATCTCCGCTTTGATGCAGCGTCAATCTTTGTCAGATAACAGTCCAATGGAGTGCTTTGGGATGTTCTCACAGGTTAAAGGTGCTAGATGAATACAAACGATTGTTGGTGCAGTTGCTGCATGACTCACTATCGCACCGGACAATTAATGCATTGCCAAGCAACCAAAAGAGGCTCGTGTAGGCTTATGTTTACGAGCTACTTATTTTCCAAAATGCATCTGTCGGCTGCAACTTAAAGACAATCGTGGCCGTGCATTATTTCTAAATCTCTCAATTTAAGAGTTTCCATTGAGTTATATATTTTAGAAAGCAGGAAAGGTCACATCAAAAGGAGACGGGAACCTCAAAGAAACTGTTGATGGAGCATCAAACAGCCATGCTGAGTTCTTCAATGATTTAAATAGAGCTAAAACAATGATAAAGGGATTAAGCCTGTATAATTATTGCTGACTGCCTTGTCTGGGATGAATAGAAAGCTATAAGAATTGGCCAGGGAATAACATCAGCTATGATGGAACAGTAGTCATTCCAGCACATCTTACACCCTCAGTGGGACTTCTATACATGGCACACATGGCCAAAATATGTGGAATATAACATTCTACGATGGCTACAAAGACAGGCTAGATTCCTACATGCTAATAATTGTGAGCATAATATATGGAGAGGAATTAGAACATAACATTGCCATAGGCTGGAACATAACAGTAAACCAGAATGTAACATTCTATCAGTCTACAATACAACAGGAGACTAGAATGCCACATTATAATATTTCAGAATGTACCAGCAACCTGCATTAATGGTGCTATGGTTGGTTACGGCACAGTGGTTAGCACTACTGCCTCACAGCGCCAGGGACCCGAGTTCAATTCTGGCCTTGGGTGACTGTGTAGAGTTTGCATGTTCTCCCCGTGTGTGCGTGGGTTTCCTCCGGGTGCTCCGGTTTCCTCCCACAGTCCAAAGATGTGCAGGTTAGATGGGGTTGTGGGGGTAGGGCCAGGCAGTGGGCCTGGGTAGGGGGCTCTTTCAGAGGGTCGGTGCAGACCCAATGGGCCAAATGGCCTCCTTCTGCACTAGGAATTCTAATATAGCACTATTAACATCAACAAGTGTTCCGAGATGCTTCACTGACTAAAGTGTTACCTGACGTCATTCAACACAGTCAAATAAAGAAATATTAGCATAGGGGACCACTGTTTACTGGAAGAGATTAGATTTGAGGGCAACTCTTGGCCTGTAACATTGTAGGTAGCAGATGAGGAACATATCAGCCATGATAGAATAGCGGAGCCGACTCGATGGGCTGAAGGCCTAATTCTGCTCCTATATCTTAAAAACTTATGACAAGAGGCAGAGGGGATGGCATTCAGGCAGCTGGAGGGATGACCAGTC